>NW_006408618.1:4001422-4023122 GCF_000296735.1 Chrysochloris asiatica
ATAAGATAATATAAAAGTATTTTTTCATTCCATTTATTTATATATGGAGTGGCTGATGGATTCTAACTTTCAAACTGCTGACCTTGCTGTTTGCAGCCCAATGTGAAGTCCACTTTACCACTAGGGATATGTATGTCTGTCTATGTGTGTGTGTATGTATGTATGTAAAGATAGGGATACATTTATATAGTTCAAGCAAATGGTACACACAGTTTGTGATTATGGGGTTTCCAAGTTCTAAATTTGTAGGCCTGGTGGCATTCCAAATACCTCTGTTGGCTCATGGGATTGTGGGAGCTGCTACCATTGTTAAAGGCCATCGAGTTGATTCCTACTTATAGTGGAGGCCATGTGATTCTGAAATCTGCATGTCAAGTGACAGGCTGGAGACATCTTTAGGTTTAAGTTCGAATATCTAGAGGTCAGGTGATGAGAAGAGTGTAAGTCTGAGAGAGAAAACAAGCTCTGCCAGAAACTCTCTTAATATTTTAGAGCTATACCACATCCTCAAGGATGCATCACTTGCAATTGATTGGTTGATCACATCAGATCGCATCATGGGAGGTGATTATATTGATATTGCTTTTCATTCCATTACATTGTGGAGCAGTAACTAATCTGGTGTCTGACCAAACCACTGAGAATCATAGCCAAGCCAAGTTGAAAGATAAAATTAACTAACACGATCTGTGTGTGTATTCTTTTGCAAAGAATACCCTCTCTTCGTTATTATAGTTTAACAGTAAGACCTGGAATCAGGTTGTATGAGTTTATCTACTTTGTTGTTCTTTAGTATTTTGTTCACTACTTTGGATCTTTTGTCTTTGCACAAAATTTTAGAGTCAGTTTGTCATTGTCTACTAAATAGCTTGCTGAGATTTTATATAGCATTGGATTGAATCTGTAAATCACATTGGGAAGAATTGACATCTTAACAATATTGACTTCTAATCCACGAACACTGAATATCTCTCATTTATTTACATCTTCTTTAATTTCTTTTATCATTGCTTTGTAGCTTTTCATTTTCACATTTTTTTAGATTTTTTTTTTTTTTTTGGTTGCCCTTTTAAAATTTCAAATTCCAGTTCTTCATTGCTTATGTATTGTTGACTCATAGTGACCATATGCACAACAGAATGAAACACTTCCTGGTCCTGTGTCACTTCACAATTGTTGTTATGCTTGAGTCTCTTTCTGCTGCCTCCTTGCCAAGCCATCGCATTGGGGATCTTCCTCTTTTTTGCTTACCCTCAAATTTATGAAGCAAAATGTCCTTTTCCAGGGACTGGTCACTCCTGATCATATGTCCTAAATATTAGAGACAAAGTCTCATCATCCTGACTTTTAAGGAGCATTCTAACTGCACAGACTATGGTACTTTCAGTATTCTCTAACACCATTACTCAAATGTATCAATTCTTCTACAGTCTTCCTTTTTCATTGCCCAACTTTCACATGCATATATTGTTGTTAAGTGCTGTCAGGTTGGTTCGACTCATAATGGCGCTGTATAGGGTTTCTGGGGGAACAGCTGGTGAGTTTGAACTGCCGATTTTGTGGTTCAAAACTAGGACTCCACATGTATAATATATGGTTTGGATCAGGCTCACCTTAGTCCTCATACTGGTATTTTTGTTCTTGAACACTTTAAAGAGGGGTGCTGAAGTCTCCAGTTATAACAGTAGATGTGTTTATTTCCCCTTTCAGTTCTGTCATGTACTTTGAGCTCTTTTGTTAAGTGCATATTTTTGTTAAGATTGTTACATTTTCTTGGAGTATTAAGGAGAAAGTCACAGGGCAAGGGTGTATTGGACCTTGTAAGTTCTGGAAAGAAGTTTGACTTTCATTTGAATTGTTTTGAAACTGTTCTAGTCTGGAGTTGTTGAATGCACTTCATTTTATTTCCTGAGATTTCTTTGGCAGCTCTATGAAGAGTAGATTTGAGGGGAGAAGACCAGGGATAGGAGATGAGTTTGGAGGCTTGATCTGGGGTGGT
The DNA here is from genome assembly GCF_000296735.1 of Chrysochloris asiatica. Lineage (NCBI taxonomy): Eukaryota > Metazoa > Chordata > Mammalia > Afrosoricida > Chrysochloridae > Chrysochloris > Chrysochloris asiatica. The sequence goes on from NW_006408618.1 coordinate 4,003,422, forward strand.
AGTAGTAGAGATGAAAAAAAAAATGGGTGGAGTGAGGCTGCTGATGGGGCTGGCATGACTTGCAGATGTGAGAAATGAGGAAGTGATAATGAATCAAGCAAGGATGAGATACAGGTTTCTGTTTTTGAGCACCTTGGTAGGAGATGGTCCTGTTTACTGAAACAGGAAATCTGGATGAGGAACAGAATTTGATGAGACAGTAGTAGTTCCATTTTGGTCATATTTTGTTTAAGATACTTCCAAGACTCCCAAGTGGAAATATCCAATAGAGTTAAATTTCAAATCAAGAATTCAGAAGACATTAGGGCTGGGATGGGAATTTGGAAGGTTGTCAGTATTTAGATGGCATTTAAATCCATGGCAATGAGAGGTATTACTTAGAGAGTGTGGAAGGGATTGAATGAAAGATTGGGCGATTTCTATCTTTAAAACCGGAGTAGGAGTTCAAGAACGACTTGGAAAAGGGTTGGATGTAGGAAGAACAGCATGAATGACTGAGTGATGTCTTGACAAACCATCATGGTGCAGCTGGAAGGCCACAGACATGACTTCCAACACATACTGCATCTTCAGAATCCTCTAATATGCAAAGTAACAAAAACTTTCAGAGGACAGATGTATGTGCTTGAAGGGCTTTAAAAATGAAAGCCTAAAGAACATATCTTAAAGAATATATCATTAACATATCCTAAAGAAATAGAGGGCAGTTAGCTAATTACATATTGGCACAGTGGCAGTAGTAATGGGCTCAAACCTAGCAATGATTATGAGGTTGGTTCAGGACCGGACAGTGTTCCATTCTATTGTGCACAGGGTCACTGAGTCAGTACCGATTCAATAGCACATAAAAACAACAACAAGCTAATTATATTGGTTTGTTGTTGATTAAGTAACGTCTCAGTTTCAACTCAGCGACCCTGTATAGGGTTTCTGAGGAGCAGCTGGTGAGTTTGAACTGTTGATCTTGAGGTTCAAATCAACCTTGAGGTCGAGTGCTTATCCTACAGCACCATACCAGGATGCTTAGGAGTATAATTATATTTTATTTTGATTTTCTTAGAATTTTTATTTATAAATCAGGTTGGAAAGTTATTTTTTTTACAGTGTTACTTGAAGCTGGAAGTTAATAATTGTTTTGCCATGGTATATGGAGACCTGGTGTGGCACTGTAGGATAAGCACTGGACTGCTAACCCACCAGCTGCTCCTGGAAACCTCCTATACTGGGTTGCTGTGTGTCAGAATCAACTGATAGGCACTTAACAACACAGGGCTCTAGTGCCACTTAGTGGCAAAACATGATACTACAACCATTTTTTTTTTGCAGCAATGGAAAACCAACCCCATTAAACCACCTACTTTGAAGAAGGAAAGGAGAGAGCTTTTCTGTGGAGATTTAAGACATGGATCAATTGACCTATTAGTTTGCCAAGGTCTGGCATTCTTTACCCCAAGCCTGCTTGCCCTGCCCCTTGTCACATAATCCCTTTGCTCATGAACTTATTTTTTAATATATGGCTTTTTCAGATTTTACCACAAGTATTTCCCTTGTAGAATCTTTTGCTATCACCTTACTTAAAGTTGTCCCTGTGCTTCCCACACCTACTCTTTATTACATTGTTGTTGTTAAGTACCGTTGAGTCGATTCCAACCCATAGCAACCCTGTATAGGGTTTCCAAGGAGCAGCTAGTGAGCTTGAACCACCGACCTTGCAGTTCAAATGGCTTTTGCAGTCTGGCGTATAAACCCACAGCGCCACACCATTAGCCTGTTTTAGTTCCTTCATAGCATTTATAGATATTTAAAATTATTTGCTTGTTTTTACACTCTAAGCTCTGGCAGAGCAGGTACCATGCCTGCATTGGTCACACATGCCCTCCTAATGATGAGCATGTGCTTGGTAAATTGAGTGTGTGTGCTCAGTTAAGAACACTTTGTGGTTTCTGGAAATGATAGTGTTATTGTGAATGAGAAGTGAGTCCAGAAGACAGAACTTTTGATTCTGTGTTTGATTGCTCAAACATTTCTACAGTGTGAAAACTTTTTGCGTTTTCATTTTGATGTAGGTTAAGTAGTAGTGCGTATGGAAAAGGGTGTTGGATCGTCATATCACTTAGTCAACCACTATAATCCAGAACAAATGTTTCAAGGTGCAGGACTTGGTCTTCAGGAGGGGATAAGATTTTAAAAAACATTTAGGTTTAATTAATAAAGTAATCTCAATGAATACATTTTTGTTGTGTGTATTTTTAGCAATAAATGCTTAATTATTTCCTCTGCTTATTGAAAAACAAAAACAAGAACTATTTCTAGGAGAAATATAGAGTCAAATAAACACAAGTAAATCTGTTTAATTGAGTCATGGCCAGGCTTTGTGTTGTTTTTCAGGGAACAATACGGTGCTTTTAGTCTGGCAACTCAGGGCGAAAAGAGTACACTTCTATTCTGTACCACAGTCCAACAGCAAGCCTTCCTAGATTTGAGATCATTTTCTAGATTGTAGGATTTGTTTTCACATGAAACCTTTTTCAAATGCTGAGGATTGATCAGGTGTGTATTAGTTCAAGTTTTTAAATCTTTTTTTTTTTTTTTTAATTTGTATAGCTTTGACCAGGTGGATGTGGGAAGAGGAGTTTGCAGAACTGAAATGGAGGTCAGAGACCCATTACAGAAGGTTAGTGGGTCGTCTGATTCTGTGGCTACACTGAACAGTGAAGAATTTGTTTTTGTTCCTCAGCATGCGCATGATACTTCTACAAAAGATGATGAAAAACCTCAACTGAAGGTATTTTGTTCTCTTTTCCTCAAGTATTGTTTTTAATGTTTTTTTTTTTTTTTTTTTTAAACTAGTTGAACTGTTTTAGGAGATGTGTATTTTCTCTAATACGGACCGATCTTGAGAATAGAACCAGGGGCTAATTACTTGGTTTGTGGGTTTTTCCAGGTTTTTCATTTTCTTTTTTTTTGCTTTTGGTTATTTCAGAAAGAAGAAGTATAAAGGAGAGAAAATTGGCAAATTAGATTTAATGATTAAATCTTATGTAAGCTTAATTTATCTGAATTTTTGGGGGTGTCTATTATTTCCGGATTTTAGATGTTAAGTACATAGATAGTTGTGTTTCACTTTCATTTCAGATGCTTTTTTCTTTATGGTTTTGGTGTTTTAAATTAGCTGGTAACATTTTTCTGTGATTTAACAGTTGCCATGACTGAATCTTTTTAAAGTATATGATAACACATTTTTAGCAGTTGAATTTTTATTGGATATGGTATCCCTTTTCTTTTAGTTTTTATCTTGTCTTTCCTCAGTCAAAGAAAAGGAACTAAAAATCAAATCCAGGCCTATGTGCAGGAGAATTGAATAACCACTGCCTAGAACAGGAATGGGGCCCTGGTGGGACAGTGGTGAAATCACTCAGCTGCTAACTGAAAAGTCAGCAGTTTGAAACCACCAGCTGCTTTGTGGAAGAAAGATGTGGCCATCTGTTTCCCTAAAGATTTGTTATTGTTGTTAATTACTGTTGACTTGCTTCTGTCTCATAGCTACCCTGTATAGGGTTTCCAAGGAGCGGGTGTTGAGTTTCAACTCCTGGTGGTCAAGTGCTTATCCTACAGTGCCACACCAGGTCACCCTGTAAAGGTTTATAGCCTTAGAAACACTTTGGGGTAATTCTACCCTGTCTTAAGAGGTTTCTGTGAATCAGAATTGAGTGAGTGTGGTTTTGGTTTTAGAACAGGAATAAAAAAAAGTAGCCAAAAGTGCTACAGATGATCAGTAGTTTTTATGCAATGTTAGCTATTAAAGAAACAAGATACCAGTTTAATAAAACATATTAGGAAAATCATATTAAATAGTCTCTTTACATGATGTCAAGAATATCTTTCATTATTTCATGCAAATGATAGGTGGCTTTATATTTAGATACCTGTATTTTAGAATCATTGTGTTTAAAACATAATTTATTTACTTAGGGTTTATGCCTGCTTTAAGAAAAAGATGAGTCAGCTTGAATTTAACAAAACTAGCAATACTCTTCTTGGCAGCTAGTTCAAATAATTTTGAAGAAATCTGAAATATGTTTGAGTTATTATAACAAGAAATAGGACCTTTAAATGATATTCAGAATAGCAACTGTCTTTTTAAAATATATTTTCTTTCCTTATAAGGGCATTAATTTAAAGTTATTTGATTTTTAGGATATGCTCTTAAAATTTAAAAAGAAAAAGAAATCTTTGTAAATAAGATCTTAGTTCCAGTGTAGTTAGAAACTGTTAGTTGTGAATCAAATAATTCTCCTCTAATTTAGTTAGTTTTATAATGCAGGATTTTAGTGTGCTGTTCCCACTGCAGTTGAGTTGATTCCAACTCATTATGATCCTATAGAACAAGGATGCTAAGGCTGTGAATCCTTATGGCAGCAGACTGCCATGTTTTACTTCTGTGGAGTAGCTGGTGGGTTTGAACAGCCAACTTTTGGTTAACAGCCAAGCACTTACCCCACCACCACCAGGGCTCTTTAATGTATTATTTCTATGTGAAATTAGATGCAACTGTAAACATTTTCGTTATTCAGTACCTATATTTAAGTTTACATATTTAGATTATTTTAAATGCTTAGAGAAAAGAAATCATTTCATAAAAGTAAGCTACAGAACCATGGTAGGATCAAACAACATTGTCTTGCTTTGTTTATAGGTAGCTTCTAATGGTGATGAGCAGTTGGAAAAAGCCATGGAAGAGATTTTGAGAGATTCTGAAAAAGGGCAAAGTAATCTTGTTGGTGGCCAGATATCCAGTGAAATTTCGGACCATTCATTTGGAGACATTTCAGCCAACCAAACAAATAAGCCATCTCTTCATTTAATTTTGGATCCATCTAATACAGGTACTATACTGTACTTTTAGAAGCCACGAGAGAAATGGGATGAAATGTTAATAATAATTTTAAGATTAAAATGAGAAAATCCTATTAGCTGTGTTTTCTCAGATTGAGACTTCAAGCCTTTCAGTTATGGTTGAGAGTTTCTGTTTTTTGTCTTAAATTTCTGTCCTAAAAATCAGTCTCATTGTTCTTAGATGATAGAACATATATCTGGGTCCCTATTTTACCACATGCTTGGGACATAGTAGATTCTTAGTGAATACCTACTAGACAAATTACTGGATTTTTTGAGTATTAGAGAATAGTGAGATGGACATAGTCTTTAATACAATGTGCCTTTTTAGTCAGTTGGATTATATGTATTTCAAGTTATAATTGTTGAAAATGCAAAGTAAAATAGCATTTCAACTCTGTCATTGTTTTCAAAGAAATAACTTCATGCATGAGTCAAATTTGTACCTGGAATACCAATTTATAAGTCAAGATGCCTTTGGGTGCAAGAAAAACAAAACCAAGCCCAACTCGATCTAGACTCTGTCTATATTCCTATATAAATTACTCCGCTCTGACCTTTTCTGTATCAGTTTAATCCTCACTTAGTTTCCTTCCAGATTATTAAGGTGGCTATCAGCAGAAATGGGTAGGTAAGGTAAGGTGTTTTGTTTACCCTGGTAGCAGTGAGGGTGACTTTATTCTTTTACTCATTGAACTAATGTTCTGAGGTTTGCTCTGATAGGACCAACTGAGCAATTTCCTGGTCATCTGAGAATTGGCATGAATGGACAGGCTTAGATTTATATCACATTCCTGCCTCTCAGTAAGTCACTGAGCCCAAGAGGATGGCTTATCCTAATTGGATTAGAGTAGTTACTAGTAAGTAGCAACCATGCAATTCCCTATGTGTAGGTAATGTATCATAATGTCTACTTTGGCACGGATGATTCAGTATTAGCAAACTATTGGTATGATTTACCATAGGAAGAGGTCAAAAGAGGAAAATACGTATTATATTAATAGATATAGAACCAGCATTACATAAAAATCAGCATCTATTATAACCCCCCCCCCCCCACACACACGCATCATACACAAAGTTGTTGGAAGACTGAAAAGAGAAGGAAACTTACTTAACTAGACAAATAATATCTGTAAAAATCCTTTTTTTAAAATTTTATCTTGAAATTTCAGATGCATTGCTTGGTGAATTCAGGCAATGAAAGGTGACAGGATGTAATGTCCAACCGCTCAAAATCAAAAGGGCAACATTTACCCAAGAACAAAGTTCAGAAGGGGTGGGAAGGAGAAGAGAATGGAAAAGGGAACCACCGGGAGGAAGTGGAAGGGATTGCAATAATTAAGAAGAAACAAAGTGTATGATTTGTTGAATGTAAAACTGATGATCTTATCTGTAAACCTTTACTCAATTCACAATAAAAAGCTAAAAAAAAAAAAGATAAGGAAAAAATGAGATATGATAATTAGAAAAAGAAAAAGTTGCTACAATTTATAAAATATTTTAGTAAATGGACTATTAGATTTTAAGGACTTTCAGCTAGGATAGCAGCAATAATAAGAGATACAGATTCTATTCACAGTACCAACAAAGACAGTAGATATCAAGGAAGGAGCAAAAATTTATGTGAAATTTGAATAAGAAAATTTAGATGTTAGTAAAGGAAATGAAAGAAGACTTGAATAGATGGTGAGAAATACCATATTTATTCATAGAGATAATATTCAGCTTGAAAAGACTTAGCTCTTAAATTAATCTGTTATTTGAGTGACAATTTCATATAAATAATTTTCAATTATTTCTATACGTGAGTCTAAAATATGTCAGGACAAGTAGAGGCACATGGGTATCTAAGATAATTTTTTGGGAAAAAAAGCGCATCAGCTATTAAATATATTACAGAGTTATGATGATTAATCCCATGTATTATTGATTGTAATAGAAGTGAGTCACTGGAACTGGCTATCTGAAACAGACCCATGTATATGTGGGAATTTGGTGTGTGACAGAATTGGCTTCACAGATCACTGGAGAAATGATAGATATTCAGTAGTGTTAAAACATTTATTTGAGTGGGATAAAATATAATGATATCCTTTATAATTTACACAAAAAGTATTCCTATCAATCAGATATTTAAATGTGAACAATAAACTCATGAAAAGACAATTTCGAGAATATTTTTTTGGTTGTCAGCTTAGGAAATGATTTCTAAAGTAAGGTGCAGATATCAAGGCATAAAGGAAATGATAGTTACATTTTAGTATATAAAAGCTTACATTTTCTGAATAAGATAGATGCCATCACTGAGGATAAATGACAAATAACGGTTCAGACAAAGGGGTTTGCAGTGTGTTTGGGGTCCCTAATACCACCTTCAGGTTTGGTGATTCATTAGAAAGGCAGAGGCCTCAGCATATGTTGTTATTGTTGTTAAGTGCCGTAGAGTTGATTCTGACCTGTGGCGACCCTGTTGAGGATTTCCAAGGAGCAGCTGGTGAGCTTGAACCACCGACCTTGCAGTTCATATGAGGGAGCTTCAAAAAGTGTGAGGAAAATGGAATTAGAAGATACTGGAATTTTCCCATGAACCTTTTGAAATGTCCTCATTTAGTCATATTCACAGATTTACTATAGCAAAGAGGGAATCAAGTTAAACACTTGCTAGAATCCTCTCTCACTAGAGTCACACAGGCCATGCTTAATTCCTTCAGCAGTGTGTTGTAGAAACGTATCAGATGCTGTCTACTGTGGAGGCCTGACTGAGTGTAGGGGTCCATGGTTTCAGCACGTGTTGCTCATGTAGACACGTAGCACCTGTCTGATTGACAACATGCACTCCAGCAGGAAAACATGTGTTCAGCATGGATTCTTGAGAGGACTTCAAACAGTTTGTGGAAAAATTCCAGTATCTTTTAATTCCATTTTCCGCAAACTTTTAATACCTCCCCTTGTATTGTTTGTACAAATAGCTTAGCACAGTGAGCCACTCTTTTAGAGAAGTTTGATTTTTAATCAGTGTAGGGAACTGTTTACCAGCTAAGTTCCAAGGCACCAACCCAGGGGCTAACGTTGTAAGCTGCCCCATCTAAGGACAGGCAGTCTCAGGCCTGCTATCTTAACTATTTTTTGTCTAATGTAGATTAGTATTATGCAGTATAGGGTGTAGACAATAAGATGGAGAGGAATGTATACCAGATAATAATGCTTAAGAAAATTACAAGTACAAGTAAAACACTATTTTCATGTCCAGAATTATGTGAGTTTCTTGCTCCTAAGGGGCATTATGACTACTTCTTCCAAGGCAAATTTATTTGCTCTTCTGGCCATCTATGATTCTTTCAGTAATCCTCACCAACATCATAATTCAAAGGAGCCAATTCTTCTCCTGTCTTCCTTGTTAATTGTCCAGCTTTTAAATGCATATGAAGTAGATGAAAATACCATGGCTTGGGCCAGGCACACCTTAATCCTCAAAATGCTATCTTTGCTCTTTAACACTTTAAAAAGGCCTTTTTCACCAGAATTTCCCCAGTGTATTACCTCATTTGATTTCTAGACTGCTGTTTCCATGAGCATTGATTGTGGATCCAAGTAAAGTAAAATCCTTGACAACTTAATTTTTTTCTCCATTTATCTTGATGTTGCTTATGGATATTAGTCCAGTTGTGAGGATTTTTTTTTTTTTTCTTTATATTGAGCTGTAATCCATACAAAAGGTGTATTCTTTAATCTTCATCAGTAAGTGCTTCAAGTCTTTCCTTTCTGCAAGCTAGGTTGTGTCATATGCATAACAAAGGTTGTTAATGAGCCTTCCTCCAATGCTGATGCCACATTCTTCTTCATATAGTCCATCTTCTCAAATTATTTGCTCATCAAACAGATTGAATAAAATACAACCTTGATATACACCTTTCTTTTAAATTGTGCAGTATTCACTTGTTCTGTTCTAATGGCTTCTTCTTGGTTTATGTACAGATTCCTCATGAGTACAATTAACATTTATGGAATTGCCATTTTTCACAATGTTATTCATAGTTTGTTATGATCCACACAGTCAAATGCCTTTGCATATCAATAAAACACAAGTAATTATCTTTGTGATTTTGTCTGCTTTCAACCAAGATTTATATGATGTCAGCAGCGATGTATTCCTTGTTTCATTAACTATTCTGAATTCAGCTTGAATTTCTGGCAGCTCCCTGCCAATGTGTTGCTGCATCTGTCTTTGAATTATCTTCAGCAAAATTTTACTTGCATGTGATATTAATGATATGGTTCAATAATTTCCATATTATGTAGAGTTTCTTTGCAATGGGTGCAAATATAGATCTCTTCCAAATTTCATGGTGTCGATTAATGAGTGCTTCCAGCACTTCATCAGGTTGTTGAAATATTTCAATTTGTATTTCATTAATTCCTGGAGTCTTGTTTTTCACTAATGCTTTTCCTGTAGCGTGGGCTTCTTCCTTCAGTACCATTGGTTCTTAATCACATGCTATCTCCTAAATTGATTGAATGTTGACTAATTCTTTTTGGTACAGTGACTCTGTATTCTTCCATCTTCTTTTGATGCTTTGTGCATCATTTAATATATTGCCTATAGAATCCGTCAGTGTTTCAGTTCAAGACTAGAATGTTTTCTTCAGTTCCTTTATCTTAAAAAATACAGAGTGTGTTCTTCCCTCTTGGTTTTCTAACCCCAGGTCTTTGCACATTTCAATATACTAATTGTTTTCTAGAACTGTTCTTTGAAATTTTTGGTTCAGCTCCTTTACTTCATTGTTTCTTCTATTCACTTTAACTAGTATATGTTTAAGAAAAAGTTTCAGAGTTCCTTCTAACATCCACTTTGGTGTTTTCTTTCTTTACTGTCTTTAATTGCTTTCTTCATGTATAATGTTTTTTGATGCCATGCCACAATTCATTTGGTCTTTTGTCATTAGTGTTCAGTGTGTCAAATCTCTTCGTAGGGTGGTCTGTAAATTCAGGTGGCATATATTACAGGCCATATTTTGGCTTTCAAGGACTTCTTTTAATTATCTTAAGCTTTAACCTGAACTTGCATGTGATCAATTGGCGGTCTGTTTTATAGTTGACCCCTGCCTGGCCTTGTTTTGGCTGATGGTACAGGGCTTTTTCTATCATCTCTTCCCACAGATGTAGTCATCTGATTCCTGTATATTCCATTGGGCAAGGTCCATATTTATAGTTGCCATTTATTTGTTGAAAAAATTATTTGCAATGAAGAAGTCATTCGTCTTTGAAAACTCTTATTATGAGATCTCCAGTGTCGTTTCTATCACCAAGGCCATATTTTCCAACTCTCCATCCTTCCTCTTTGTTTCCAACTTTCACATTCCAATCACCAGTAACTATCAGCGAGTTTTAATTGCATGTTTGATCAATTTCAGACTGAAGAAGTTGGTAGAATTATTCTGTTTGTTCATAACTGACTTTGGTGGTTGGTGTGTAAATTTGAATAATAGTGGTTTTAACAGGTCGTCTGTGTAGGGGTAGATATTTTCCTATCAGACAGCATTGTACTTCAAACGAGTTCTTGAAATGTTATTTTTGAGGACGAATAGGGCAACATGCCTCTTGAATTTTTCATTGCCAGCATAGGAAACCATATGATTAATTCAAAATGGCCAATACTCATCCATTTCAGCTCACCAGTGCTTAGGATATTGATCTTTATGTGTTCCTTTTAATTTTTGATGACTTCCAATTTTCCTAGATTCATATGCCTTACAGTTCACATTCTGATTATTAATGGATGTTTGCAGCTGCTTCATTGTCTAAAGCCGTATCACTCTAAATGCACCCAATCTCATTTGATCTTGGAAGCTAAGTAGGGTCAGGCCTGGTTAGTTCTTGGATGGAGGACCTCCTGGCAATATCGGGTTCTTTAAGAATTGGATATTTGATGTGATGCTGTAGGATAAGTACTGGACCACAAAGTTGATTTGTACTGTAAGGTCTGTGGTTCAAATTTACCAGATGCTCCTCAGGAACCCTATACAGGGTCACTGTGAGTTGGAACTGACTCTGTGGCACTTAGCAACAATAACAAAGCAGCTGTTTCTTCTCATTTTGAGTCATGCCTTATTGTGAAGGTCTCCAAAACTTTGTTCCATCTATGCCATTAAGGAAGCTACTTTGAAGAGGCAGCTCTTTTCCAGTAATATTTTAAGTGCTGTCCAACTTAAAGAACTCATATTCTGACACTGTATTAGATAGTGTTTCACCGCTATTCATAAGGTTTTCAGTGGCTAATACGTATAGATTGACCACCTATTCCTTTTTCCTAGTCTGTTCTTTGTCTGGAAACTCTACTGTGGATGACCCTGCTGGTATTTGAAATGCCATTGGCATAGCTTCTATTATCACAGCAACACATAGTCCACCACAGTATGGTAAACTAATAGATGAGTGGGGTAGAAATCTTTTAGTTGTTGTAAAAAGTGAAGCAATGCACTTTGGTGTGTAGGATTTGTTTTGTATTTCTGCTTTCACTTCTTCTGGGTATATACCTAGAATTGTGTGTGTGTGTGCGCACATGTATGTTTTCCTTATGTTTGTGTATTTTTTATTTGCCCAGTTCTAAAGAGAAAGGTCAGTGGCTTGAAACCACTAGCCACTCCCTGGAAAACAGATGTGACACCCAGCTTCTGTAAATATTATATCCTGGGGCACACTATGGGTAGTCCTGTTAGGTCTTAGGTTTGCTATAAGTTGGAAGTGACTTGATGGCAGTGGGTTTGGTTATTTTTGGTTTATGGTGATTCTGTGCTCAGCTTTTTTTCTTTTGTAACTTTTTATTGTGAGTTGGGTGAAGGCTTGCAGAGCAAATCCGTTTTCCAGTCATTTTGTATACATTTTGTTTCATGTCGTTAATTGTCATTGATATAGCATCTTTACCTACGCTCGGTCTTTCCCATTTCCATTTCTTCTTCTTTCCTAATCTTTCTTAACTTTGCACATGGGTAAATGCTGCCCTTTTGTTTTCCAGTGGTTGGTTTTTCTAAGGGATGCCCACCTCCGTAATATTATTCTCCCCTGTCTCTTGTTTGACTGAAAACAGAGTTACTTTAGCTCCAGACCTGAGACCATAGTTGTGGGGTTGTAACTGTGAGTGTACATTCCACAGTGCTCTCCAAGGTGGTTGTACCATTATACATACCCAGAAGCAGTGAATTGAGGGTTCTAGTTTTCTTGCAATACCACCGATGCCTATTATTTTGCTTTTCTTTTTCTCATCATCATTCTAATGGAGATGAGGTGTTATTTAATTGTGATTTTGATTTGCAGCTCCCTAATTTCTGATCCTTAAAAAGGAAGGATCAGTAGTTGGAAAATATGACCTAGGTGATAGAAATGATGCTGAAGAGTGCATGATAGAATTTTGCAAGACTAATGACTTGTTCATTGCAAATACCTTTTCCAACCACATAAAGATGACTATACACATGGACCTCACCAGATGGAAAACACAGAAATCAAAATTAAGTACATCTGTGGGAAGAGATGGCAGAAAAGCTCAATACCATCAGCCAAAACAAGGCCGGGGGCAGACAGTGGAACAGAGCATCAATTGCTCATATGCATTTTCAGGTTGGAGCTGAAGAATATGAAAACAAATCTGCAAAAGCCAAAATATGACCTTGAATATGTTCCATCTGCATTTAGAGACCATCTCAGGAACAGATTTGATGCATTAGACACTAATGATTGAAGACAAGTAGAGTTGTGGACGGACATCGAGAACATTATGCAGTGATGTATGGAGGGGACTGTAATCGTTGCAATGAAACAAAATACAATAGGATGAGTGTAAAACGGGTGTTCTACCATGTAAACTATCAATCAATTCACAATAAAAACTTAAAAAAAAAAAAGAACATCATACAGGAAGAAAATAAAAGGTCATCAAAAAGAAAGGTAATTTTTCACAACGGGTTTGCCGCCAGAATACAGGTGTTGGTGAAAACCGTCTCAAAACCTAAACCACAATGGGAAATGAAAAGACCCATATCAACATTGTCGTTATTGAACATGTCAACTCCGGCAGGTCAACCACTACTGGTCACCTGATCTACAAATGTGGTGGAATCGACAAAAGAACCATCGAAAATTTTGAGAAGGAAGCTGCTGAAATGGGGAAGGGGTCCTTCAAGTATGCCTGGGTCTTGGATAAACTTAAAGCTGAACATAAGCGAGGTATCACCATTCATAGCTCCTTGTGGAAATTCGAGACCAGCAAGTACTATGTGACCATCATTGATGGCCCAGGACAGAGACTTTATCAAAAACATGATTATAGGAACCTCATAGGCTGACTGTGTGGTCCTGATTGTTGCTGCTGCTGATGGAGAATTTGAAGCTGGTATCTCTAAGAATGGGCAGACTCATGAGCATGCCCTTCTGGCTTACACACTGTGTGTGAAACAGCTAACTGTTGGTGTTAATAAAATGGATTCCACTGAGCCACCCTACAGCCAGAAGAGATATGAGGGAATGATGAAGGAAGTCAGCACCTACATTAAGAAAATTGGCTACAACTCTGACACAGTAGCATTTGTGCCAGTTTCTGGGTGGAACGGTGACAATATGCTGGAGCCAAGTGCTAACATGCCTTGGTTCAAGGGATGAAAAGTCACTCTTAAGGATGGCAATGCCAGTGGAACCACATTGCTTGAAGCTTTGGATTGCATCCTGCCACCAACTCGTCCAACTGACAAGCCCCTGAGTCTGCCTCTCCAGGATGTCTACACAATTGGTGGTATTGGCACTGTCCCTGTGGGCAGAGTGGAGACTGGTGTTCACAAACCAGGCATGGTGGTAACCTTTGTTCCCGTCACTGTTACCGCTGAAGTAGAATCTGCTGAAATGCACCATGAGGCTTTGAGTAAAGCTCTGCCTGGGGACAATGTAGGCTTCAATGTAAAGAACGTCTCTGTCAGAGATGTTCACTGTGACAATGTGGCTGGTGCCAGCAAAAATGATCCACCAATGGCAGCAGCTGGCTTCACTGCACAGGTGATCATCCTGAACCATCCAGGCCAAATCAGTGCTGGATATGCACCTGTGCTGGATTGTCACACAGCTCACATTGCTTGCAAGTTTGCTGAGCTCAAGGAGAAGATTGATCGTCGGTCTCGTAAGAAGCTAGAAGATGGCCCCAAATTCTTGAAGTCTGGTGATGCTGCCATTGTTGACATGGTTCCCGGCAAGCCTGTGTGTCTTGAAAGCTTCTCAGACTACCCTCCTTTGGGTCGTTTTGCTGTTCGTGACATGAGACAGACTGCTGCTGTGGGTGTCATCAAGGCAGTGGACAAAAAGGCTGATGGAGCTGGCAAAGTCACCAAGTCTGCTCAGAAAGCTCAGAAGGCTAAATGAATATTCCCTTTAACAACTGCCACTCCAGTCTTAATCAGTGGTGGAAGAACGGTCTCAGAACTGTTTGTCTCAATTGGCCATTTAAGTTTAATAGTAAAAGACTGGTTAATGGTAACAATGCATTGTAAAACCTCCAGAAGGAAAGGAATGTTATGTGGACCATTTGTTTCTTTTGTGTGTGTGGCAGTTTTAAGTTATTAGTTTTTAAAATCAGTACTTTTTGAATGGAAACAACATGACCAAAAATTTGTCACAGAATTTTGAGACCCATTAAAACAAAGTTTAATGAGAAAAAAAAAGGTAAGAAAGAAGGAAAAGTCTAAAATAGATGTCAGAAGAGACTTTGAAACTTGCTCTCCAGTGTTGTTTAATGTTGTTGAGTTGGTTCCGACTCATGCCGACCCTTTGTAGGGTTTCCAAGGAGTGGCTGGTGAACCTGAATCGCTGCCCTTGCGGTTCAAACTGACCCTGCAGTCTAGCGTTTTAACCTGCAGTACCCCACTAGGACTCTGGTGAAAATGCTAAAACAAATGGGAGAAATGAGGAAGTAAAAGAGCGGAACAAAAAATTTCAAAGGGCAACTTGAAAGACAAAGTCAAGTATTAAAATGAAATATGCAAATACCTGGCGTTAGAAAACCAAAAAGGGAGAACATGTTTAGTTTTTCTCAAGTTGAAAGAACTGAAGAAAAAATTCAAGCCTTGACTTGCCGTATTGAAGGAGTGGCACTGTAGGATAAGCACTGGACTGCAAGTTCAATTTGAACCACAGAGTTGGCGTTCAAACCCACTAGCTATTTCTAGGAAATCCTATACAGGGTCACTATGAGTCAGAACTGATTTGACAGCACTTAGCAAAATAGCAACATGGGCAAAATATTGAATGATGCAGAAAACACCAAAAGAAGATGGAAATAATGAATATACAGAGTCACTGTATCAAAAAGAAATGGTTTATGTTAAACTATTTCACAAGGTAGTATATGATCCAGAACCAGTGGTTCTGAAAGAAGATCAAGCTGTGCTGAAGGAACTGGCGAAAGCAGATCTCCAGGAATCGATACAATACAAATTGAAATCTTTCAACAAACTGAGGTAGCACTTGAGATGGTCACTTATTTATGTCAAGAAATTTGGAATAAAGCTACCTGACCAATCATTTGAAGAGATCCGTATTTGTGCCCATTCCAAAGGGAGGTGACCCAGTGGAGTGCAGAAAACATCAAACTGCATCTTTAAAATCACATGCAAGTAAAATCTTCTGAACACAATTAAAAGATGGTTCCAACAGTACATCAACAAGGAACTGCCAGAAATTCAAGCCAGATTCAGAAGAGGACGTAGAACTAGTGAATATCATTGCTGATTTCAGATGGATCTTGGCTAAAAGCAAAGAATACAAGAAAGGTGTCTAGTTGTGCTTTTTTGACTATGCAAAAGCATTTGATTGTGTGAATCATGGCAAGCTATGAACAACATTGTGAAGAATTGGTATCCCAGAACACTTAATTGTGCTCATGAGGAACCTGCATATAAATCAAGAGACAGTCATTTGAACAGAGCAAGGGAATACTGAATGGTTTAAAATCAGGAAAGGTGTGTGCCAGTGATGTAGCCTTTCACCATGCTTACTCAGTCTGTATGCTGAGCAAATAATCAGAGGATATGGATTATATGAACGTGGCATCAGGGTTGGAGGAAGACTTATTAACAATCCGTGATATGCAGGTGATATATCCTTGCTTGCTGAATGTGAATAGGACTTAAAAGAATACAGCCTTCAGTGTAAATTTTACCTTAATGTAATGAAAACAAAAATCCTCACAATTTTAGCAATAAATAAATCACATTAAATGGAGAAAAGGTTCAGTTCATCAAAGACTTCATTTTGCTTGAATCCACAATCAAAACTCATGAAAGCGTAGCCAAAAACTCAGGTGACGTATTAGGCAAACCTGCTGCACAAGACCTCTTTAAAGTGATCAAGAGCAATGATATAAGTTTGAGGACTAAGGTACCCAAGTCATAGTATTTTCATTCACCTCATAGTATGTGAAAGTTGAACAATAAATAAGAAAGAAAGTAGAAGAATCGATGCTTCTGAATTACGGTGAATATTAAAAGTGCCATTGACTGCTAGAAGAGTAAACGCATCGGTCTTGGAAGAAGTGTAGCTAGACTGCTCCTTAGAAGCCAGGATGGAGGGTCTCTGTCTCTCATACTTGTTGGTTTTTGTCATTTTGGTAAGCCTGACTACTTGGACACAGCTCTATTTTGCATTTTTGGTGGTTGTCTATGTACTAAGATACTATCTGGGTGCAAAGATGAATCTTGTCTCTCATGTGCTTTTGTTACTCTGTGCATCTTTCTTCAGATAAAAGGATAAAAAAAAATTTAAAGTGTGACGTCAATAGGACTTCAATAGTTTATGTTTGTTTAGTGGAATTGAATCTCTTATTTTAATGTGTGACTATGGTAGTGGTGGTTATGTGCCATGGTGTCGGTTCCGACTCATAGTGACCCTGTACAGGGTTTCTAAGGCTGTAAATCTTTACGGAAGCAGATAGTCTCATCTCTCTCCCATGGACCTTGTGGTTCGCAGCCCAATTTGTAACCACTATGCTACCAGAGCTCCTTAGTGTGTGACTATACCAGATCTAAAAGTACGGTTTTGTTAAAAATATTTTTGCTGTTTTTCTGCTTAATCCAGGATACCTACTAGTCATAATGGGATAGTTATCAGTGAGTTTTGTTTACGCTAAGGCTATAGTGATGATATATTGCATTGTGGCTGGGATAAGGTCTTGATGGCGTCCAGGATGAGGCATGTTAGCCATAATAGGTTGGTAAAAAGACCAGTGGTTCTGAAAAATAATTTTCTTTAGTGATTAATTTATTTGATGACTATTGAGTATCAATTCTTTTGTTGTTGTGTGCCCTCACATTGATTATGACTCATAGTGACTCAGTGACAGAGTAGAATAGGGGTTTCTAGGCTGTAAACTCTATGAGAGCAGATTGCCAGGTCTCTCTTCTGTGGAATCACAGAGTAGGTTCGAACTGTTAGCCTTTCAGTTAGCAGACAATCACTTAACCATTGTGCCACCAGTGCTAGACACTATAATAAGTGATAGGAATAGAAAGAGGATATAACAGTCTCTTCCTTGAAGAGCAGGTACTTACTAAAGATCAGAATAGAAAGAACATTTGACTAATCATTTATCCATTTTAGATCTCCCACACAGAAAGATCCCACCTGAATTTAGAGACTATTTCAAGAACAGATTTGATGCTGTTTTTGTTAGGTGTGTCAAGTCCATTCCAACCCACAGCAATCCTATGTACAGTGGAACGAAATACCGCCCAGTCCTGAGCCATCCTCCCAATTGCTGCTATGTGTAGCCCATTGTTGCTGCTACTGTGCCAGTCCGTCTCATTATTTTGAGAAATAAGACTTTGTCTCACACACTTGGGGCGTGTGGTCAGGAGGGATTAATCCCTGGAGAAGGACATTATGCTTGGTATTATAGAACATCTGCAGAAAAAGAGGAAGATCTCCAAAGAGAGAGATTGACACAGTGGCTGCAGCAAGGGGCTGAAACAGCAACAATTGTGAGGATGGCACAGGAATGGGTAGTGTTTCATTCTGTGGTCTATAGGGTCACTGTGAGTTGGAGCTGACTCAGTGGCACTTAACAACATAGCTACATACAGATAGAGGCATGATACCTGGGATTCAGGTATCTTGTGTGTTTGAACTCCCTAGCTCTACCTCTCTGGCAATATAACCTTGGGAGAGTTATTTGACCTATCTAAGATTTAGCTTCCTTATCTGAAAATAGAACCTAACTTTAGGGATGTCGGGAAAATTAAGTGACATAATCCATTGTGATGCAGTTGAAATACTTGGTGTAGCCCTTCTAGCCATAGTCTTTGTAATTCCCGCCAAATAACTAGATTGTTGTTGTTAAGTACAATGGTGTTGGTTCCGACTCATAGTGACCCTGCACAGGGTTTCTGAGGCTGTAAATCTTTACTGGAGCAGAAAGCCTCCTCTTTTCCCCATGGAACAGCTGGTAGTTTTGAACTGCAGACCTTGAGGTTGGTAGCCCAACTCATAACCACTGCGCTATCAGAGCTCCTTATATAGGCTATATGGAACTCAAATGTGGGGATTGGATGATTTTACCATCCCACTGCGTTTTTTTTTTTTAATGTTTTATTGTGAGTTATGTGATAGTTTACATGGGAGAGCATTAGCTTTACATTCGTCCTATCATATATCATTTCACTGCCATGGTTACAATTCCCTCCATGCATCATCAACCAACCAAAGGTATAACCTGCAAGCCTGCCCTTGGTCGTCAGCACACAGTCCCTCTCCCTCTCTGGGTCTAGAGACCCCTCCATCTCTCCACGTCGTCATCTCTGCCTCCATCTCTGGTGTCACTGCTTCTCTGGTTGGGGTCTCGCACTCCGCTCTTCTCCCATGATTGTTCCAGGGACCTCCGCTCCTGGACTGCAAAGTCAATCATTCCCCTCCTTTTGCTACAAAATGTCCACCTTTACATTTCCAACCCTCGCAGTCATTCCTGATAACAATTACTCACTATTGTGCCACATGAGTGCTATCCTTGTCTCCTTTCATCAGCCCCGCCCAGACAGATTGGATACTACTCAGTGGAGATTCTATCTTCCTCCATGCCCTCTGGATCTAGGTTCCCTCTTAAAAGCTTGTAAGCCAGTCACTTCTTGCCTTTGTAACCCCCCACCCCCATTTGGGTAACTAATGTCCAAGTTCACCATCCCTGTCTACTCTGTGTATGGAGGGGGTGGGAATGATCCTCGCTGTAAAGATTTGTACCCTCTTTCGAGTTACTGCATTCGTAGGTGTAGGTCAAGTTCATCAAATTGTATCAGATTACTCTGTTTTTTTTCCTCTTCTTTTTTCTTCTAATTGAGCTCTGATCATCCAGTCATTGAAGCCAGGTCAAGTGGGTATTATCTGCAAATGTGGGTGTTCTTATGCATATGGCCTCTCTTTTTTTTAATGTTTTATTGTGAGTTATATGATAGTTTACATGAGAGAACCTCAGTTCCATATTCATTCCATCGTATATCATTACATTGCCATGGTTCCAGTCCCCTCCATGCATCGTCTTCTGACCAAAGGACATCTCCTAGAAGCCTGTGCTCTACACTCTCCCCTTCTTCCCCCTCAGTCTTCGGCCCACAGTTCCTCTCCCTCTCTGGATCCAAAGTCCCCAGCCACTTCATCCCTCCATGTCATCATCTCTGTCTCCATCTCAAGCATCCCCGGTTCTCTGGGTGGGGTCCCGTTCTTGGCTCTTATCCTTGCTACAGAACATCTACCCTTGCATTTCCAACACTCACAATCCATCTT
>NW_006408618.1:4026817-4033616 GCF_000296735.1 Chrysochloris asiatica
ACTTCACTGTGTGTAAGTTTAGGTTAGGTGTTTATCTAAAAATGTATCCATCTCTTCTAAGTTTTCAAATTTGTTGGAGTACAACTCTTCATAGTATTCAGTTATTATCCTTTTGATTTCCTTTGGTTCTGTTGTGACATCACCCATGTGGAGCAAGTAATGCTGAGTGTCTTTGGGCAGGAATGGACTGCTTCCAGGCACTTAATCAGGGAAGCTAGGTTTGCTGATCCGCAGGGTTCAGGCAGAGTACCTTTGGGTCGAGGCTTATGGCAGCTTGCCCTTTGGGCGTTTACCTGCAGCACTAATGGAGCTCTGTAACACTTGTTTCAGTAGGCCAGAGGTGAAGAGACCACATGCTTGAGGTGTCAAGAATCAGAGAGAGGTATGCCCATAGGTGAAAAGAGGTGCTTCTGACCCAAAGGACTATATTCTGATCCTGAATTGGACCCTGTTAATTTCCGTAATAAACCCCATAATCATGAGTATTGTCTATGAGTCTGTATGACCAGTGCAAAGGATTATCAAACTCAGCAGAGAAGTAGAGAGTGCTGTGGGAGGGATGGTTGGTGACAGAATAAGAAGATTGGAGGGTGGAGGCATTTCAGACCTCTACTTAATAGGAATCAGTATCCGCTTTGTGTGGTTAGTCTTCTGCTTCCCCACTTGTTAAATCGGAGGAGGTCAGATGTCACTCTGCCGTTGTTGCATCCATGTAAAGTGTTTTTTTTTTTTTTTTTTTAGTGTCTAGCTCATAGTAAGTGCCTAATAAAATGTTTTCACCATAGTCACTAATACAAATGTTGGAAACCTAGAAAACCCACTCACCTTCCCTGCAAACTGCCCCCCCCCCAAAAAAAAAAAGCACGTAAAATGTTAGGTCCAGGCTTAGCAGTAGCAGAGTTAGGCCCATCATCTCCTTTGAAGCACCTTGGAGGAATCCCTGGATTTCTATAGAACAGTGTCTTTTTTAATACATTTAGGCCCTTTGTACTACTACATTTTGTCTGTAAATGTTAATTTCTTTTTGGACAGTAGGAAGCAACTGCACTGTGGAGGTTTGCTTGACCATTGAGGTTGTTTTGTTTTTCCCTTCAGAAATTTCTACTCCCAGACCATCTTCTCCAATTGGACTAACTGAAGAAGATAGTGTTTTATTTAACAAATTGACATACTTAGGCTGTATGAAGGTTTCTTCCCCACGTAATGAAGTGGAGGCTTTACGGGCAATGGCAACTATGAAATCTTCCAGTCAGTATCCCTTTCCTGTTACTCTGTATGTACCAAATGTTCCAGAAGGTTCTGTGAGGTAAGTTCTAATTTTCTTTTTTTTCCTGTAGACATGTATTACGTTTTTTTGGAGTGGTGAGCACTTCCTGTGAATTCAGTTATACCATATAGTTATTGCAAAGTAAATATTGTTTGTGGACTTAGATTATACTGCCTATTTGCAAGGAGTATTTGCCAAATTATGCTTAGAATATTTTAATGGAGATCCAGTGGTAAAACTATTTGTAATTTGTTTATCTCTTTTTTGAAGGTAAGTGAAAAACCTTCCTTCAGCTTGTCATGTAACAGTGTTTCAGAAATTTATAGTAAGCCATAGATTTTAAGCTAATTGCACCCAAACTATGAGTCCTGGTGTGGTGCTGTAGGATAAGCATTGCACTGCTAACCACAAGGTTAGTGGTTCAAACCCACCAGCTGCTCCTTGAAAACTCGATTCAGGGTCGCCTATGAACCAGAACTGATTTGATGACACTTCACAACAACAACAGAAAGAAGCAAAGTGGCTTTCTGTCTTATGCTTAATTAGAAATAATATTTAATGTCATCTTAACCTTGTATTTCTTTAAATGTAAATCAGATAATGCTATTTTCTTATATTCAGTCTCTAATCACACTTGTGATTATGTTAAAAATTCTTACAAAATCTTACCAGATCTGGCCATTGATAGTCTACTTCTTTGATTTCATCTCTTACCCTCCCTTCCACCTTTCCCCCACCTCAATTTATTTTTCACTAGACTTTTTGTTACTAAATGCCTTCGAGTTGGTTCTGACTCATAGTGACTCTGTGTAGAAGGTTTCTGAGGAGCAGCTGGTAGGTTTGAACTGCTGACCTTGCGGTTAGCAGTCCATTGCTTATCCTACAGTGCCACACCTGGACTCATTAGCCTATAAGCTCCATAAAACTAGGTTCTTTGTGTTTTTCACTTCTGTAGGCCCAGTGTGTAGAAAATTATGTGACTCATGGTAGAATTTCAGCAAATATTGACAAATAAATGGACAAGGTCTAGGAAATTATTTTCAGTGTGTTCTAATTCTAGACTATTCCCTGAAAGTTAATTCTAGACTATTCCCTGAAAGTTGATTTAATCTTTTTTTTTTTTTTTTTTTTTTAAAAAACCTTTCTGATAGTACTTCATTCAATAAAGTTTGGATTGTGGGAAAATGTTAGCTAAATTTTAATATCAAAGTAATAGCAATATTAATTTATAAAATTTTAGTTCAAATGTAGGTATGGTAGATTGCTTTTGTTTCTTCAGGAAAGGGTTTGTTAAATATTTTGTTACTTGGTATCTACAGAAAATGACAAATGCCTTTTAATCTTATCTATTTAGTATGAAAATGCCTAACATACCTTGACACAAAGAAGACGCTCTATTTCTGGTGGCTGATAATGTCTACACTAAGACCCCGCCTCCTACTTTTTTAGTTTGAAATTCTGAAGGTGTTTTGGTTTTTTAAGGACAATATAGGGCTTAGGAATTGTGTAAGGGAATTCAGAAAAGTATTTGCTCTCAAAGCTCACAAATTCCATCTTTGTAACTATCCTGACCTTTTTTGAGGGTGAAGAGATCTCAGCTGAACAATGACTCGAAGCCTGGATCAACTTAGAGGTGCTGTTCTGAATATAACTGGATTATCCAGGGAGAGTGTGTGCTAGTTGTACTGGCATTCCTTTTATCAGACCATAACAAGATGAGGCTTCAAGGTTGGGTGATTCAGATTTTACCAGGCATCATTTATTTAGAGGATAAATGAGTTACATCATAGGAAAATGAAAATGGAAAGAAAAAAAAAATCAAAATAAAATGAAGAATGCTGTATGTATTTATTAGCAAAAATCTGAAGATGATTTGTTCTCCTGTGTTATTAATACCAGTTTGTTTTTATGATTTTAAGGTGGTTATGTTACTGGCATAATAAAACTGTTTGCCCTTGTTCTTTGATGGTTAATATTTTATCTCATTTTTTCACCGCTGTTTTTCAGAATTATAGACCAGTCCAGCAATCTAGAAATAGCATCTTTTCCAATCTATAAGGTGTTATTCTGTGCACGTGGACATGATGGGACAACAGAGAGTGACTGTTTTGCATTTACAGAGAGTTCCCATGGTTCAGAAGAATTTCAGATCCATGTTTTCTCTTGTGAAATTAAAGAGGCAGTAAGTATATTTTACTTAGAGTATATAGAAATGAGTTAGAGTATTATTTTAGACCCTAATCTCATTGTTTTTATAAATTAGTATGTATGACCATATATGAGGGGTTTTCAAAAAGTTCATGGAAAAATTCCTTTGTCTTTTAGTTACACTTTTCCATGAACATTTTGAAGCTTCTTGTACTAGATTACATACACTTGGAATATATTTCTAAAGAGAAAGTTTTTATTTATAATGACATTGAATGGGGTATGGGAAATGAAGTCTAATATGTCTGTGCACCAAAATGATATAGTAGGTGGGGCACTCTCATATTGGTTACAAATCGGTCTGTTAACCGCAAGGTCAGCAGTTCGAAACTACCAGCTGCTCTGCGGGAGAAAGATGAGGCTTTCTGCTCCTGTAAAGATTTACAGCCTTGGAAACCGTGTTCAAGGTCTCTGTGGGTCAGAATCGACTTGACGGCACTTGACAACAACAATAGAAAAATGTTACTTGGTGAACTGTCTTCCCATACCATCATGATATTAATTGCTAGGTTCATACAGGAGGACTTTTTTTGCATATTTTTTATTATTTGATTTTCAAAAGTACCTATAATAGTACCTATTTCTCTGTTTGGCCTCATAGCTGCATATTGCTGTCACTAAGATCTTCCACTGAGATTGTTTCATATATCTTTGTGGTTTTCCCAGTGATTATTATCTCCACTCACTCTGTGGCTGGTTTCTCTGTGGAGAACTGTCCTAAAAATACAGATGCTTGTATATATAGCAGGAGTATCAGAGGTAGTGTTTTTTGAAGAAGCTAGTAAATTCTTAAAATTATTAATGCTTGGTTTATTTTTAAACTAGAGAATTAGTTCAGATTCAAATGGCTATTAAATACATGGTAAAAGTCACTTTAAACCTATTGAATTCTTCCCAAACAGAAATTACTTAACACTATGGGAACTTTAATTCTTGTAGCTATTCCAAAGGGATTAATAATTGATTTTGAATGAACAAGCTTTTAGATGTATTTGATTTTGGAAATATAAATTGTTAGCAGAAAATGCTGGAAGTACTAGTTATTTTTTTTCTCTGTATCTATGACACATTAGTAAGCCACTGTATTAACAGGAATTCTGGGAGTTTATTTTGGGCCACAAAATTGAAATTCATGGATTATACATTTGTTAGTATTTGATACTAAGTGCTGTCTAGCCGGTTCTGACCCATAGCTACCCTCTAGAGGGTTTCCAAGGAGTGACTGGTGAGCTTGAACAACCAACCTTGCAGTTCAAACCAACTATGCAGTCTAGCGCATTAACCCACAGCACCACAACAGGACTCCAATACTAAGAGTAAGGGGTGTGTAATTTTATATACCCTGGTGATCCATTTGATTTATACTAAAATTAATAAGTGCATGCACTCTCATACACACACATTTTAGATTGCAATCATCAGAATTCTTTACCAGAACTTATGCTTTGTGTAAGAAGTTCAAGTTTATTATTTTTGCTTAAATAGGTCTTAATCCATTTTATGCTATATATACATATTGTTATTGTTAAGTGCCATTGAGTTGATTCCGACCCATAGTGACCTTATATAGGGTTTCTGAGGAGCAGCTGGTGAGTGTGAACCTCCGACCTTGCATACATACATATGTATATGTTGTTGTTAAGCGCCATCGAGTCAGTTCTGACTCACAGAGACCCTAGATAGGATTTTTGAGAAGCAGATTTTAAACTCCGACCTTGTGGTTCAAACTAACCTTATGGTCCAGTGCTTTATCTTACAGCGCCACATCAGGACTCATATAAATATGTTAATGTAAATATGTTGAAAGAACTGTGTCTGTGTGTGTGTGTAGTATTTGTGTGAGTGAGGCAGGGGGACTATCCTTTACAAACTCCACTGCAGAGGTGGGGAAGCATATGGTAGAGTTCTGGCATTTCATGTTGGCAGCTGTCACTTCACACACCTGTGTGGTTTCTGGATCGTTGGTGCTCAACAGCAAGGGAATGAACTTTGAAGAACTGGAGAACCTGCTGCAGAAGGAAATTGGAATTGACATGACTGCAAACATTTTCCATAACTGTGACGGTACGAAACTCTCTCTTTGAGTTACAACATTCACTTGTTTATGTTTGTCATTTCTGAAAGGTATAGCAGTGGATAAACACTAGACAAGACTATGTGAAATTCTTCATCTGAGTGTTTAAAATATAGGTTCAAATAGCATTTATTGTGTTTTTGAGGAACATATTTGTACAGTGTAGGTTATGAGTATGAGGTTGCAGTGCATTTTTCAAAATGTTACATTGTGGGGTATCAGGGAAAAACTTGCCATTTCCAGAAGAAATGCATGACAGTTATCATTAAACCTTTTAATGAGAGATTATTTCTAATTGAATAACCCAAACCTAAACAGTTGCCATTGAGTTGATCCTGATGCATGCTGACTCCATGCTGCAGAGTAGAACTGCACCTGATGAAGTTTTTTGTTGTTTTTGTTTTTAACTTTTTATTGTGAATTGAGCGAAGGTTTACAGAGCCAGATCATCAGTTTTTGTAAAAATGTTTTATTGTGAATTATGTGATAGTTTATATGGGAGAACATCAATTTTACATTCATCCTATCGTGTATTGTTTCATTGCCATGGTTATAATCCCCTCCATGGATATACCCTGCAAGCCCGCCCTCCAGTCATCAGCACACAGCCCCTTTCTCTCTTTGGATCTAAAGTCCCCAGCTGCTCCATCTCTCCACATCATCATCTCTGCCACCATCTCAGGCATTACTGCTTCTCTGGGTAGGGTCTTGCTCACCGCTCTTCTCCCTTGATGGTCCCAGGGACCTCCGCTCTTAGATTGCAAAGTTAATCATTCCCCACCTCTCTACAAAATGTCTACCTTTACATTTCCAACCCTCACAAGAAGTCCTGATAACAATTATTCACATTTGTATCACAAGAGACCTATCCACATTTCCTTTCATCAGCCCCGTCTAGACAGATTGGATACTACTCAGTGGAGATGCTACCTTCTTCCATGCCCTCTGGATCTAGGTTCCCTCTTGAGAGCTTGTAAGCCAGTCACTTTTTGCCTTTGTAGCCCCACGATTTTGGTTAGCCTATGTCTAAGTTGCCCATCCCTGTCTACTCTGTGTATTATGGAGTGGGTGGGAATGATCCTTGCTGTAAAGATTTGTTCCCTCTTTTGAGCTACTGCATCCATAGGTGTAGGTCAAGTTCATCAAATTGTATCAGCTTACTCTTTTTTTCCTCTTCTTTCTTCTAGTTGAGCTCTGATCATCCAGTCATTGAAGCCAGGTCAAGTGGGTATTATCTGCAAGTGTGGGTG
>NW_006408618.1:4033716-4034673 GCF_000296735.1 Chrysochloris asiatica
GGTCACGTGGATGTCATCTGCAAGTGTGGGTGTTCTTGTGCACATGCCCTCTCTTCCCATCAGCCGGCAGCTCCATTCTCCATTTGAGTCCTCCGTGGCCACGTCACTGACTCTGGGCCCAGGAGTCCTCGGGTCTCCTTGCACTACTTGCCAACCAGGTCCCCAGTTGGGTCCATAGAAGCCCTCTGAATATTGTGAGGCTTAGCTCGCTGCTTCATTGCTGCCTTTACCCCATTTCTCCCCAACGGTGATGCGTGTGTTTACCAATCCGAGTGTGCATTTCCACTGAGTCTCTCCCTTCAGTGAGGATTTCTTATCTCTGGTGATCTGGATGTGGTTCTGGTTTCTGCCTATAGTTTTATGTATGGGAAAGGCTCCACAGAAAGCCTCGTTCACCGGGTACGCTGTAGTCCCGTTTTAGGTATTCCAATCAGTTAAAGGCAGAAGACGGACTTACAAGCCTTATATTGTGATGTTTCTGACTATTCCTTTCTCTACCCTTCCAGTGTCCACTCTATATTATAATGCAAGGGAAACCAAGATTCAAAAAAACAATCAAGCATCTTAACACAATTCCCTGCCCATTCCGACCATGAGTCAATCCTTGTATCTCAGAGCCCTGGAGCTCCAAGGCTGTGCACACATCCTCCTTTATCTCTGTCCCACTTGGTCTGTCTAAACGTTCCTTATTGTTCTCCCATCTGCCCCTTTTCTCCACTTCCCTCTCCCTCCCTGTATATTGCCCCCTTCCCCATCACCCAAGCTCTCCTTAGCCCAATCCCTGCCCTGTGCTCCACCCTCTACCCTTCCCCCCACCCACCACCTATTTCCTAGCAACCAACAAAAACTTCCCCCTACCCCTCTTTAGTATAATTTCTTTTTCTTAGCCTTTTACAGTAGTGGTCCCATGCAGTATTTCTCTTTTTGTGACTGACTAATTTCACTCAGCATAATGTC
>NW_006408618.1:4041673-4068864 GCF_000296735.1 Chrysochloris asiatica
GATCCTTGCTGTAAAGATTTGTTCCCTCTTTTGAGCTACTGCATCCATAGGTGTAGGTCAAGTTCATCAAATTGTATCAGATTACTCTCTTTTTTCCTCTTCTTTCTTTTTCTAGTTAAGTCTGATCATCCAGTCATCGAAGCTAGATCAAGTGAGTCAGATCATCAGTTTTACATTCAACAATCATATGCTTTGCTTCATTGCAATAATTGCAGTCTCCTCCAAATAACAATAATTATCCCACTTCCTCACTATGTTTCTTACTTTCATTCAGTCTCTTTCCCAACCCTTTTGAACTTTGTCCTTAGGTAAATGTTGCCTGTTTGATCTTGAGTGGTTAGACCATTCCTTGGTTAGCATACCTACTAGTGTTTTGGTCCGTCTCTCTCTCTCTATATATATATATGACTCGACAGCACTTAACAACAACAACAATATACCTTCCTTCTGCTTGGCTAAAAGTTGGGCCACGAGGGTGACTTCTATTCCAACTTGAAGAGTGGTTGAGGGCCATAGTCTCAGATTCATCCAGTTTCTTTATGATCAGTAAGCCTGGTCTTTTTTATAATTTGCAGTTTTTCCCACATTTTCTCCCACTCTATCTGTGACCTTCTAATGTGATCCCTTTCAGAGCAGTTGGTAGTGGTAGCTGGGTACTATATCATTCTTTTGGTCTCAGAGTTACAGAGATTGATGTTCAAGTATTCCATTTGTCTAATTGGACTATTTGATTCCAAGTGTCTTCAATTTTCATCACTTTTTTCTTCCTCATGTGGAGAGATCAATAGTTGCACCTTAGATGGCTTTGTTACCTTTTAAGATTCCAGTTGCTACTCACCAAAGTAGGATGTAGAATGTTGTTTTTGTGGACTATATTACACCAATTGATCATAGTGTTCGCTGAGATTCCCATAGAGTTTTTAAAGTTATGTAATTTTTGAAGCAGATCATCAGGCCTTTTTCCGAGATGTCAGCTGTCAGCCTTTGGGTTAATAGTCAAGTTCTTCATTGTTTGTGCCACCCAGGGAACGAGATGAACAATCTAAAAGCTCTTTGCTTTTCAGTTTATCCCCATCTGCCTCATAGGGTTTTTGAGGCTGTAATGTTTATGGAAGCAGATCACCACACCTTTGTGTGTGTGTGTGTGTGTTGCCTCTGGGTGGATTTAAACTGCCAACCTTTAGGTTAGTTGTTGTTAAGTGCTGTTGATTCAGTTTCAAATCATAGCGGATACTTTATATTCTTTCCAGGGAGCAGCTGGTGGGTGTGAGCTACTGACCTTACTGTTAGCAGATCAGTTCTTATCCTACAGTGCCACACTGGGACTTCCGGTGTGTAGTTGAGTGCAAATCATATGCATCACCCAACAAACCAAACTTGTTGCTGTCTAGTCAATTCTTGCCTCATAGAGACCTTACAGGACACAGTAGAATTGCCCAGAAGGGTTTCCACTGTTGTAACCTTTTATGGAAAGTGTTGTGCCTTGAGTGATAAACTCTTTGGGTACCCTTTGTTTTTCTTTAGACTAAGGGAATAAATGTTAGAGCTGGATTTTGAATTAACGTCTCTGCCACTGATGACCCATATACTTGTTAGTAACTACTTTTCTGTTGCTTAAATATTATAAAAAATCAAATGTGGATTTTTTTCCCCATTTCTATTTTATAGAGGGATTTGTCAGCTACATATTTTGCATTCCAGCTTCCTTTCAAGTTTTACCCATGCTTTTTACAAAAGTCGTCTTTCTCTCTCCTCTCAAAAAAGAATTAAACATTTAATGAATTGCAGTGTTGTTTTTGTTACACCACTGGTCACCGTGTTATATAGTTCCCAGACAGTCTCTGTTTGGTGAAGGGATGACCTTCATCCATAGTGTTTTGAGTCCCCCTTAATGGACACAAGGAAATTGCACATTTGGCACAGGCTCAGATGATAGACATTCTTATTGTTGCTTAAGTATAACTGTAGTTTTGCCGCTAATTTCCCCCATCTTTTGCAGAGTACCTGGATGAAGCCTGAAGAGATTTGGCAGTGAAAGGCCGGCAGCTGTCTTCTCAGGAAGGGACAGCATCATGGCTATCACTTCCAGCTGCTACTGCAATGCTATGATTTCAAGTCCTACAAAACAGCAGGCACCAGTGGTCATAAAGGAGAAGACCAATAGGAGTGGTGGCTCTGCGGAACACCTGTGAAACAAGAACTAGGTGCTCTCACAGAAGGGGCTAGGGCACATGCCACTTGTTACTTGGACTAAAAACGAAGAATGAAGTACCAAAAGAGTTGTGAAGACCAGCCAGCAGTATCTTGATGCTAGAAATATTTGTACAGGGGAATGAATGATGTGTTAGACCCAGAATCAAAATCCAAATAAAAAATACTAGGGAGCATAGTGAAAATAGCCAAGCGGGCATCTATTCTGTGCTGCATCTCTATGAGTATGTTACGCAGAATTGATTTGAATGGTATTTAGAAAGACTCGGGAGTGCAGTGTCCGCATAGGATAATCATTGGGCTGTGAACCACAAGGTCAGCAGTTTGTGCCCATTAACTGCTCCATGGGAGAAAGATGAGGCTTTTCTGCACCTGCAAAGATGCATAGCCTCGGAAACCCTGTACAGGGTGAGTTGGAGCCGACTCAGAGGCACTTAACAACAACGACGACAGGAAGACTTAATTGACTCTCTTAAAGCATTTATTTCTACTAGTCATTTTCTTCAAAATTGATTTGGATGTTTGTTCTTTTAATAACTTGTTATTTTTACTAGTAAAAAATATTCAGTATTATATTTTAGACTCCTGGTGTGGCAGTTCAAAGTTGGCAGTTCAAGCCCACCAGCTGCTCCTTAGAAACCAGAAAGTCAGAAGTTTGACTCAACTCACTTAACAACAACAGCAACATATTT
Source organism: Chrysochloris asiatica (assembly GCF_000296735.1). Classification (NCBI taxonomy): domain Eukaryota; kingdom Metazoa; phylum Chordata; class Mammalia; order Afrosoricida; family Chrysochloridae; genus Chrysochloris; species Chrysochloris asiatica. Next base: position 4,044,577 of record NW_006408618.1, read on the forward strand.
TAGAAGTATCATTTTAATCATCCTCATGGTAAAGATATTCAAAAGTATTTAATGATAAACATCGAAGGTATCATTGGAAGATCTGCTTTTTAAAATCACTGATTTCTTTTTGTGTTGTTACTGTGTGGCACTGTGGGTTTAGGCGCTGGACTGCCAAGTCAGTTTGATCCACAAGGTCGGCAGCTCAAGCTCACCATTGCTCATCGGAAACCCTATACAGGGTCACTGTGGGTCAGAATCAACTCGATGGCACTTAACAACAACAACATCAAATGCTAACATATGAAAGAAAATCTTACTCTTTGCATAAGGAAAATATTATTTCTGAATAGGTATTTATTAAGATGGCAATTTCGAACAGTGCCTTATTTTGGAAGCCAATTTTGAAGTTATTTTTTTTAGTGTTTTCCTCAAATACATTGATTTTTGTAATATAAAAAGTCCTAGATAGTACGCTTATTTGAGCTCCTTTCAATGAGTACTATAGTTGAGCAAGTTGTTTTTACATTTTTAACACATAACCTTTCCGGAATGACTTTCTACAACTATTTCTTAGATGGATTTTTTTTTTTTTTTTTTGGCACGCGATGCTTCGAAACGATTGGATTTTCTTTCATCAGCATTAGAGAAAAGGTTTTAAATTGGAAAAACTAGCTGTGGAACCTAATAAATAGCTTTGTTATTTAATAGCATTTAAAGAGTTGATAAGTAGTACTTTTTGAGAATTTGGAAAATACTGAGCTAAGAAAAACTAAGTTGCTTAAAATTCCATTTGAGTTAAAATTTTGGTGTCCTAGTTATCGGCATGTGCCCTTTTCTATATCGCTTAAGAACAAGAAGAATTAAGTCAAATTTAAATTTTATGTTGAATTTAGTACTTTCTCGGGGGGAAATTTTACTGTCAATAAACATTGTATTTGTCAATAAACCCTTGAATTCTAAAACGAATTGTGCTCATTCTAGATTTTTTTGTAATGGTTTAACCTATACAAAAATGTTTGCCATGGTATATATTTTTAATATTCTTTTCATAATATAGTTAGATAGATACAAAATGTATTCCAAGAATTAAAGCTATTCATAATCATTGTCTGAAGATACTTGACTGTAAAAATCCTGGATCACCCTTCCAGCTTAGTCAAGATCCAAAATTCCTCATATGATTTTAATCTTTTTGGTAATTTTTTTTTTATAATCTTTTGACAGTCTTTTTGGTAATGTTGTTATCTTTTGGTAATCTTTAGGATGATGTCATCAACTTGTATGACATTATCACTATTAAATGTAGTTTTAGTGTTGCTTATGAAATCAATGTATTATGTAAAAGATAGAAAAGTAGAGTCTGATCTCTCCTGCCCACCCACAGTTTTCTGTCATTTTGGCTCAGCTCTATTTACTTTAACTTTTTTAAAGGAATAAGGAAGTGCTGAGCCTTATCGTATTCTACAGAATATGCCAAGTTCTGTCTGACATTTTTGGTGTAGCTTTCTGATGTGACAGACTTGCTGGTTAGCTCTGATAGGAAGGCCCATGAAAAAGAATTAGAAAGAGAGCTGGGAAGGAGTAACAAGAATCAATGTAGGTGAGGTTTAACTCTTATCATCAAAAATTATGTAAAGTAGCCCTCTATTTTCACACATATTGCAAATACTGATTATACTAAAGTTAACAATAGACTTCGTATTTTATTTAGGGACATGGTGGTGGTGGTGGTGATTATGTGCCTTGGAGTTGGGATATGAAGGGCCCCTAAGTATTAATAGAACTAAAAGTAGCTTAAAGTCTGTATAAACACCTTAAGGAGCCCCTGTAGTGTGTGTTTAAGCACTAATAACCAAAAGGTGGGTGGTTCAAAAGCACCAGTCACTACAAGGGATTCTGCTTCAGTAAAGATTATAGCTAAGGAAACTCTCTTGCACTGTTCTGCTTTGTCCTGGGTCACTGTGAATCGTATTTGACTCAATGGCAGTGTTGGTTTTTTTTTTTTTTTTTAAGTTTATGATCACTTTAGGCAAAATCTTCCATGGCATATTTTTAGTATGTTTAATTTTCTTTTTCTCAACACTTAAAATGATAGGCTAAGTCCAACAACTATCCAGTTGAGGCTAAACATTTCTGCTTAATGTGCTGAACTGTAAAGTGGGTTGAACTGCAAGGTCAGTGATTCAACGTCACCAGCTACTCTTCAGAAACACTATACAGGGTCGCTATGGGTCGGAACCAACTCGACAGCCCTTAACAACAACAACAATAATAATTCCCTATCATCCATCCCCAGCACATTCATGCTCCATTTTTACTGCTGTATTTCCAGAAATGAGAATAATACTTTATGCAGAAAAGGTGCTAAAATTTTTTGTTAAATGAATGAGTGAATTTGTTATTGTCTTTATGACATTTGAGGCCTACAGTTATGACTAGTGTCAATCCTTTGCTGTTTTTGTTGTTTTCACTCATTTATATAAGGTGATATAATAAGCATAATAGGGTGCTCCTGATGAAGTTGGATTTTAGGCTGTCAGGCAGCATTCTTTCCAAATGAAAAATGTTAATCAGTTAATTTAAGATGCTATTAATTTGTCTTGGAAGGACAGCTCTTTGATCACTGATTAATGCATGAAAGTTTGGCTATTGAAAATTTGAGGACTACTTTTGTTTTTTTAATGTGTGTGCCTCCATGTATGTGTGTATACGTGCCACAAGAAAAGGTTTAGGGCAGAATATATGACTATAGGAAAAAGACTCCCATACTTTTAACAAATTCTGCTATTGAGGTGAGTGTTTCAAGCTAATTATAAAATATTATATTCCTATTTCAAGCTATTTATATTTCAAGCTAATAATATTTATATATTATTTTAAGCTAATTATAAAATATTATATTCCTACTAATATACTTCTGTGAAGAGAAGGTTTTCATATATTGAAAGTGAGGATTTGTGAATATTCGTAACAGTCTCCTTACTTGTACCTACCATTGTGAGGTACTGAAAATATGACATCTGTTTAATCCTTTGTCTCATTTAATCTGTAATTATTCAACCTGTAGGTAGGCTGAGAGGTTTGAAGGGGCGTTTTGGCTCTAGGTTTACAAGTTTGATATAGTATGATGATGCTTTTTTATAACAAAGGAAGATAATAACTCCTGGAAAAGTATGGTACTTTTCCATTTTCGGTGATAACTTTGGGCCATTTATATATATGGTTACCAGGTGACCTATGCTGGAAGAGTAGATAAAACTATTTCATCTTTTATTCTGAGAATCTTCAACATATTTATACTATAAAAACATACAGTAACAGCACTGGAAACCCTTTAAATCACTTACCATGTTTGCTTATTGCTAAAACCAGAAACCAGACCTCATTTTATTCTATGGCTCAGTATCTAGCCCTCTAAAACTGCTAGAAGGTAAAAGAGAAATTGCAGACGTTGGCTAAAACCTTATTGCATGTTTACTATCATCACTAATTATTTTGGGATTAATTCATTGCAGATAGTCCATAGAATATTTTGAAGACCATAAACATCTATAAGTACTTATAATTTCTTTTGTGACTTTAATTCAGCATCTTTGTTACTGTTTAAATGCTACAGATGAAAGAAGTAAAAGGCAAGGATATTTAAAGCCTTTCCTTTTTTCTTTCTTTTATTTTTAAGTAAAAGGAAAGCATTCGAGTAGTGAAGCTACCATTTCTCAATGATTACATTAGAGTATATTTCTGTAAGCCAGTCAGGCTCATACACATACGTTTCACTGAACTTGATTCTCTTCTTTTTATACTATGTGACAGTAAGTCACTGATAATAGGGAACTAGTCAAAATAATGTTAGAAGATAGTCTCTTTAAAAAAAAAAAAAAGACCTTAATTAAGAATTCTAGTCCTACCTTAGTCACTTAACAGCTGTGTGATGTTTGGAAAGTTTTTGAGCCCCGCTTTATGTATCTGTATAGTATTGCAAATACCTGGTAGGCCTGCTTTATAAAACTATTAAGAAAATAAATAAGGTAATGTATATAAATGGGTTGTAAACTGAAAAGCTCTGCAGATGTAAAGAATTGTTATTGAGTGATACAGTAAATAGAAGTAAATTGGAGTCCTGGTGTGGCGCTGTGGATTAAGGTGCTGGATTGCAAAATTGGCTAGAACCTCATGGTTGATAATTCAAGCTCACCAATCGCTCTTTGGAAACGCTATACAAGGTTGCTATGGATCAGAACCAACTTGATGGCCCTTAACAATAACAAGAAAAGAATCGCCTCATATGCATGTGAAAGTTGGATGATGAATAAGAAAAGAGTAGAAGAACTGATGCATTTGAATTACTGTGTTGGAGAAGAATATTAAAAGTACCATGGACTGCCAAAGAACAAACAAATCAATCTTGGAAGTGGTGCAACCAGAATCTTCCTCAGAAATGAAGATGGAAAGACTTATTCTCTCATACTTCAGATGTGAAATCATGAGGGCCCAATCCCTGGAGAAGGAGATCATGCTTGGTAAAGTGATGGGTCAGTGAAAAAGAGGAACCCCCCCAGTGAGATGGATTGACACAGTATAGCAGTAACAGTAATCCTGAGACTGTGCAGGACTGGGCATTGTTTCGTTATGTTGTGCATATGGTTGCTATGAGTTGGAACCCACACTGTGGTGCCTAACAACAACAACAACAAGGAAGTAACTTGTGTTTTGTGAGTGGCATGGAAAAGCTCTAGCGATTTAGTGGAGAAATTGCCATAAAAGCAAACGTTGTGTACTCTAAAGAATAAAGTTTTCTCGACAAATTATATGCATGCTATAAATAGATAAATTCAAGCACAACTAAGTAGAAAGGTAATTTCCTTGAAGAGAATTCTGTCTTTTTTGTTACTATAACCTGACAGATGTTTTTGAAAGAAGCCTTCTGATAAAGAGATGAGCCCTTCTGATACTGCATTCACTTCTGGTTAGGTCTCTGGTATGTTTTTATAATGAGAGAGGAGGTTCTGAATCACTGCTCGAGACACCATCTTACTGTCTCTTTTGGTGGTACTCATCCACTTGTCTGCTTTCAGTCTCAGGAAACCCAGATTCTCAGTTGAAGCTCCTAAATCTTAATTCTCCATTGGTCTCTAGTATCTCTATGCTTTGTCAGTTTTAATCACAAGATTGGATATTCAAACTCAACAGCCACTCCTTGGAAATCTTATACATGGTCGTTATGAGTCGAAATGGATTCTACTGCAGCACTTAATAGCAACAACCTATATAAAGTGTAATGTTAGGCTTGGTGGTGCTAACTGTTGAGAAATTTATCTGTTTACATTTGAAACAGACCTAACCTCTGAACGTAAGTTTCTGTAAAATGAATTGATATCCTATTCGTTAAATATTTTTGTGAAATCACTTAACCTTTTAAGGAATACGTTTAGCAGTGTTTTCCGTCTTGGATTTTACACTACTCACAGTTTTAGTCTGTAATAATTTAAGCTAGGAACTACATTTTATATGCATGTGCTTGCCTATCCATCTCTAATGCGTAATACTGAAAATCAGTAGTTAAATAACTGATTGATGCTTACACTATATCTACTTCAAGAAAATTGTGGGCATAAAAAGCTATAGATTGAGGAATTAGGAGGTAGAGGTATCAGACAATGCAGTTAATACCTTTGCTTAATGATATTTCTATTTTTATTCTTTTAGGTAAGCAGAATTTTATATAGTTTCTGTACAGCATTCAAACGTTCTTCTAGACAAGTGTCTGATGTTAAAGACTCAGTTATTCCTACCCCTGACAGTGATGTGTTTACCTTCAGTGTCTCCTTGGAGGTCAAAGAGGATGATGGAAAAGGAAACTTTAGGTGAGAGCATTAAAATTTAACTTATATCATACTATTTAATAATGACCTATGTTCCTTAACTATGCTCTAATTTTAACAGTAATTGTTATAATAATGACCTATGTTCCTTAACTATGCTCTAATTTTAACAGTAATTGTTAGGTGAGTTTTTTTTTAATCTGTACTTTATAGATAAAGGATTTGAGTCTCAAGTAAATTGGTCAATGTAGTTTTCCTTTTCAGATCTGACAGCTCATATTTTTGACATTGTTTTAATTAATTTGTAGCAATCAGGATGGCCTAGGCTAGAATTTTATGAACTTTTTCCTGATGTATATCTTTGACCTTCATTTATTTGGGTATTTCACAGTCATCTCAAATCCAAGGTGTCTAAAAGTAATCTTTTCCCACTTGCTTTTGCACTGATTTCCGCTGTGTTGGAGATACTAGTGACCAGTCAAGCAGCTAAGCCAGAAAAGTGGCAGCTTGCTACAAAATTAATTAAATATACTGTGTCCCCATATTTATGACATATTTTCAAAACTAAAATTTGAAAGTATATCATGTTGCCATTTTTTTAAATTCCTGATTTCAATCTTCATAAGAGATAAAATATAAGGCACTTGAGATTTCAGTTTAAAAATTGATATCAATTCTATTTCCCTAATTATAACATTTGTAGTTTGTTATTTTGTGGCATGGTATAAATTTAATATCTTAAGGATAAGGACATTGCTACTTAAATAGTTTGTTGTCTGATTCTAACCTTGGAATAGGTTAGCTTAGCAATTAATTGTTATATTCGTAACCCTTGTTCTTTTTGCACATTGCAGTCCTGTGCCAAAAGATAGAGATAAATTTTATTTTAAATTAAAACAAGGAATAGAGAAGAAGATTGTGATTACAGTCCAGCAACTTTCCAACAAAGAATTAGCTATTGAAAGGTAAGCAACCTGCTCCTAGATGTTACCCAAAACTTGTACTGACACTGTGGTGATGTTTCAAGAAACATGTTACTGAATCTCTGCTCTATTACTCACCTTGGGCTTTCACCATACTTCAGCCTCTCCATTTAAATATGAGGATAAGAATAATGCTTTTTCTGCTTAAATAAGTTAGATAAAACTAGTTCATTGAAAGTCTCAATTGATGGCGGTGAAATAAACATGGAACGACTTTGTATTTTCAGTATTAACTACTTCAACCCTGTTTAATCAGATTCTTTTTTTTCCTGCTGTTTCTTGTTGGCATATAAGGTCATACCGTAACTTCTCAGTCACTTTTAATTATTAAAAAGCCCATTTGGTTACTGGAATCTCATATGCTTTAAAAGGTGATACACATATCTTAAATACATATCTGATCATCTAAAATTTTTTCAACAGCTATTGTAGGACAAAAGATACTATAGGCAAAGTTAATCTAAATATTTGTAATGTAGATAGCAGAAGAGAGGTTGCTGTTTATAATAAATACAGAATTCTTAAAAATTGATAGATTAAAAAAAAAACAACAAAGGCCAAAAATAAGAGAATGAGTAGACAAATCATAGGAAAGCTATTTAGATGGCTAAGAAACATATATTAAGATACTCTAATTCAACAACAGTGTTGTGTGTGTAGATACGTGGATAGAGACACACATTGAATAAGTGTGGGAGGAAGAGTGTGCTTTGTATATATTAAATATCCCACAAATACATGAATTTGAAAGAGGATATTTGTACATAGGTAACCACAGGGAGGAAGCGGGACAGCTATTAATTGCATGGAGGGGGTTGCAATCACTGAGATGAAACGAAGTGTATGATTTTGTTGATTGTAAAACTGATCATCTTGTCTTTAAACTGTCACTCAATTCACAATCTTAAAAAATACATTATACAGAAAAAAAGTATATACCAAAACAAACAAATAAACAAACAAACAAACAAAAAACCACCTCAAACAGATCTAATTCCTGAATAGATGAGAAAATGCACTTTAAAGTAAATATAAAATAGCAGATTGGCAAAAATAACAGTTATTATGGTGTGTATGTAAGAAAAGAGTATTCTCATATTGTTCATAGAAATGTGGATTGTGACACATTTTTGAAAGGCAATCTGGCAACATTTATGAAGATAAAAATAACTATAATTGAATTCATCAGTCCCATTCGAGGGAAGCTTTCCTATTGTAAATAAAAATACAGTTAGGTAAGGGTGTTTATCACAGCATTGTTTTTAGTGGCAAAAATATGGAAATGAAATGATGCTTATCCATAGGGAAATGTTTGGATAATCTATCAAAATAATTCAGACATTAACAATTTTGTATTAGGATTCTATCAGATGACTTGAAGAAATTTTCATGAGTTATTGATACAGAAAAGTGAAAAAAAAAAAGATACAGAAAAGCGAGTATGATATGTTTTTATGCCAAAAAGCTACATGAAGTAAGTTTTAAGAATCTCTGTGTATGTTTGTAGGACTTTATAAGTATACAGGAAAGATGAAAATCTGCATATAAAAATTTTCACATATATTATTACCTGTAGCAGACAGGCTAGAACATGCATATAATGACATTTTACATACATAAAGCTATATACTTGTGTGGATATGTTTTAGATATATGAACTTAAAAAATTAACAAAATATATGCCAAGTTTAAAATTCCCATCTTATTTTTTCCCCTTTCCACCATACCCCCAGTACCAGTAAAGTTTATGCTCAGGGTACTTTGAGTGTGGTGTGGTCTGATCTTTCCATCCCCCTGCTCCTACATCACCTTTGTGTAGAGAGTGTCCTCTAAAATCCCCTCTCCTCTCTTTTGCTCTTCAGGCTGGAGGGTGGAATAGGGAAGATTGTAAAGGTGGTCTTATGTACATGCTACTTGTTGATGGTCTGACTCTGGCTTAATCTGATTTGGTCTGATGTTAGTGTGGCTCTTATCTTCTCACAAATCTTGTTAAATGCTGTTGAGTTGGTTCTGACACATGTCAACCCTGTATAGCAGCTGGTGGGTTTAAACTGCCAACCTTGTGGTTCGCAATCTTGTGCTGATTCTACAGTGCCATTCCAGGAGTTTTAGTCTTAGTCTTCCTCTATGCTCAGGCCCTCTTCTGTGCTCTCTAAGTGCTGTGGGAATCTGGGCTTGGACAGTACCTCCTCTGTTTTTCCCAGCCATGTTACTTGCTCCTGCTTTCCATTCTAGTATAGGTTGCTCCTCTAAGTCTAATGTTTATGTGCTTGATGTTCACATGTATCCGCAAACTCAAGGGATCGTATTCTGTTCCCCTACCATAGCCATTTCTTTGAGGATAACCATCGTACTAGAGTGTGAGAATATTGGTCTTCCTTTTTTTCAGGGATCCTTAATAGGAGTTATTTTCTCAGAGCCCCTTTTCACTTGACACAAGAACTGGGAGAAATTGACGATCAAGACTGCTGTGTACTAGGACCACTCCCACTCTCTCCCTCCCCATCTTAGATTGGGATGGATGAGGGGTAGAGTTGGAATGTAGACTGATAGGAGCTTGACCATCTCTGCCCGTCTTAAATCTAGGAGAAGGTGTTGGGTCTCCAGTTCTCTGCAGCTTTCTTTAGAATATAGGGTCTTACTTCAAATATCTGGATCCTGTTGTTAACATCCAGGAAACAGAAAAAGTCCTGTTCATCATCTTGTTGCAGTGATGTATGGGTGTGTTTTTAATGGTTTGTGAAGTTTGGCCATATATTTAAACTATGTTTATCAATTTTAAGATGCATGTGCTTTTATATTTAACATCGCTATATGGGAGTGTGTTTATTTTAATTTATGGCATTTTTAAAAATTCTTCTTCGTTATATAAATATATTTGTGAGCCTCTAAATTGATGACCTTTTGGATTAATGGAAAATGGCTGAAGATAAAAAAATAATTCTTTTTTTTGAAAACATTTTAAAATTATGAATCGAGTGAAGATTCATAGAGCAGATCCTCAGATCATCAGTTTTACATTGAACAAATCATATACTTGGTTTCATCTCAATGATTCCATTCCCCCTCCATGTAACAACAGCTGTACCACTCCCTCCCTCTGGTTCTTATTTCCATTCCACCCTCGTTCCCAACCTTCTGAACTTTGTTGTTAGGTCACTGTTACTCTTTTGATCTTGACTAAAGACACTCTTGATATTGATTATTTTAGTCCTAATAAATGATAGTTAGAGTTTATATATAGCAACTTTTACAAAACATTTTCAAGCAGCATTAGTGTTGTTTTTATATGCCATGGAGTCGGTTCCAACTCATAGCAACCCTCCATAGGGTTTCTGAGGCTGTAAATCTTTATGGGAGCAGAAAGCCTCATCTTTCTCCCACGGAACGGCTGGTAGTTTCAAGCTGCTGACTACTATGCTACCAGAGCTTCTTAGCGATTTAAAAAACTTTTATTTGGAAATAATTTCACACTTATGAAAGACTGCAATAAAGTTAGCTTATGTAGCTTTTACTCAGGTTCAGCTATTGCTAATATTTTACCCCATTTACTTTGTACCTATTTGCACTTACTTTCTTAATTTCTCTCTTTCTGTATGTTCACACATACCATTATTTTTGGACCGTTTTAGACTAAGTTACATACATTATGGCCCTTTGTCCTTAAATATTCAGTGATTATGTCTTAAGAATAGAGATATTATCTTAACCACAGGATAGTTTTATCACTTTAAGAATTTTAGGATTCATGCAGTACTTTTACTTAATCTACCATTTGTCTTCTAATTTCATTAGTTAATACTGTCATTTCCTCCTATAGTTCAGGATTCACTCTAGGGTCAAATAATTGCATTTAGTTGTCACATGTCTTGAGCTTCCTTTAATCTGGAACACTTCCATAACTATTTCTCATGCAACATAGACATTTTTGAAGAGAACATTAATTTCCCCTTTTAAATGTATGTTGCTCATTTGTGTTTGTCTAATATTTTCACGAGGATAGATTCAGATCATACATAGCTGTGTAGGAGATGTTATTATCTTCCAGACGGAATCACATCTGGAGGTATCCATTTGTCTCTCAGTGGAGATGCTGATTTTGGTTACCTAGTAAAGATGTCGGATTTCCTCACTATATAATAACTATTTTTTCCTGTAATAACCAGTCTGTGGAGAGACACTTTAAGACCCTGCTACTTATCCAACTTTCCCATTTGAATTAGCATTCAGTGATAATTCGTGCCTGATTCAATCTTTACTATGATGATTATAAAATGATCACTCTGTACTGTACTCCCTCTACATTTACTAACTGTGGCATTCAGTTACAAGGAAGAGCTTTTCCTTCTCTTCCATTAACCTGTCTTTTTTTAAAAAATTGTTTTAGACTCATTATTTTTTTCAGTGATTTACATAATTCATATAATTAATTAGGAAGCCTGGCAGCTCATTGGTTAAGTGCTGTAATGTTAACTTAATGGTTAAGTGCTGTAATGTTAAGAGGTCTGAAGTTTGAACCCACCAGCCCTTCCACTGAAGAAAGATGAGGTGGTCTGCTTCTGTAAAGAGTTACAGCCTTGAAAACCCTGTGGGACACCTTTCTTCTGTCCTGTAGGGTCGCTATGTGTCAGAATTGACTTGATACCAATGGATTTTAACTTATAACTCGTTACTGTGTTTAATTATTTTGCAATCAGATTGTCCCAGAATTGGCTGGTAAAATCCCCTTCAAGCTCTGTGTCATTATGACATTGTTGTTGTTGTTGTTAGGTGTCATCGAGTTGGTACCGACTCATAGTGACCTTGTGCATAGCAGAACGAAGTACTGCCCGATCCTGGACCAGCCTCACTACTGTTGCCACGCTTGAGTCCATTGATGTTGCCACTTGGCCATTCCATCTTGTTGAGGGTCTTCCTCCTTTTTGCTGACCCTCCACCTTACCAAACATGACATTGGTTGTGGTTATGTGCTGTGGAGTTGGTTCTGACTCATAGCGACCCTGTACAGGATTTCCGAGGCTGTAAATCTTTATGGGAGCAGAAAGCCTCATCTTTCTCCCACGGAATGGCTGGTAGTTTCGAACTGCTGACCTTGAGGTTAGCAGCCAAACTCTTAATCACTACGTTACTAGAGCTCCTTAAGTTATTCTAGATAATATAATTTTCATAACAATGTGTAACGAAGGTATTATTTTTATTACCACATTTTTGTAGATGATGAAACAGAGGTGCTTTTGAGCCATTATATGCTGCTGTCACTGGTTTACTAAGTCACTGTAACTTATTTATATAATGTTGCTATTGTTGAGTGCCATTGTGTTGCTTCTGACTTATTGGTTTGGCACTGTGGGTTAATGCACTAGACTGCAATGTCTGTTTCAACTGCAAGGTCAGTGGTTCTAGCTCACCAGTCACTACTTGGAAACCCTATACAGGGTCGCTATGGGTCTAAACTGACTCGATAGCACTTAACATAGGGTTTCCGAAGCTTTTTAAATCTTTGCGGGAGCAGAAAGCCTCATTTTTCTCCTACAAAGATTAAGCACTGTGATTCACAACCCAGTGCTTTTCCTGTAGAGCTACTTGTTGTTATTGTTTGTAGGTGCTGTTGAGTCTGTTCTGACCCATAATGACCCTGTATAGGGTTTCCAAGGAGCGACTGGTGAATTTGAACTGCTGACCTTACAGTTCAAACTTGCAGTCCAGTGCTTGTCTTACAGCACCAAAGCACTGTGTTCCCCCTACCCTACCTAACACCAAGGAAATTGTTTTTAAAATTCTCTTCAAATATAAAAACACACACACATGACTCTTGCAAGCTTTTAAAACCCAAGGCACTACCCCAAAGAACTAGGGCAATGTACTGGAATGTCCCATGAAACAATGGCACTAAACCTAAAGATCAAATAACCAAATCCTAAGAGGCATTTGGCTGTAAATAAGTTCAGTTTATATACTCAGCAGCTACTCATTTTTTTGTCATAATTGTAATTATATCTGGCACACAACTTTTGCCAATCCAACTTTTTACAGGTATACAGCTTATAGACAACAATCTAGTGCATACCTACCGCTAAGGTATGCAATTTTTTCCACCACTGTAAATTGAATTGAATCTTTGCTTCCTTTTTTACTCATTCTGTCAGATGACTTCTATAAATATCCAAACTAGAATTGACTGAGATTGGGTTCTCCCCAAACGTACTTTGTTCAACATAACACACAGAATTTCCTGTAATATGGAGGATTTTGTAAGTATTTGAATTGAACTTTTTGAGAAAAAGACACCTTTGCTTTTTGTTGAGTTATATGTGGTACTTCACATGTTTAAATCACAACATAATGTAAAAGGTTGACTTCATGGTAATCCAGCAGGTGGCAGTCTTGTCAAGAGAATTCTTCACACCTCTGCCTCTTCAATAACACTGCTGCTGAGAAAGTTGGGTGGCGATACAAAGACACTGGTGTGAAAGGCCTGCTTTCACAGTACCTACTATTGGCTCTGGTAGCGTAGTGGTTACGAATTGGGCTGCGAACCTTAAGGTCAGCGGTTCGAAACTACCAGCTGCTCCGCGGGAGAAAGATGAGGCTTTCTACTCCCGTAAAGATTTACACCCTCAGAAACCCTGTACAGGGTCGCTATGGGTCGGAACCGACTCGACGGCACTTAACAACAACAACAACTATTGGATTATCATCTGAAGGATAAAATAAAATGATCTTTAAAGCAAGTTTTTATTATGGGAAAATTTCAACATACACAAATGCATAATACAGTGAATAGCATAATGAACCCCAGTGTAACTACCACCCACCCCAAACAAGTATCATTATTATATATTTGTTTGAAAATACTGATCTTTATTGTAAAAAATTCATTTCTCTGTGAATCAATAGTACCTTATATGGAGATATTTGATATATTGCAGCTATCTGTTTCAACCCCTTTGAAGATTCTCTAGTAGCATCTAACAGTGCTGGGAACACAGACGCTTATTTTTAGTTAGCTAATCGGGCTGCTAATCTCAAGGTCAGCAGTTCGAAACTACTAGCTGTTGTGTGGGAGAAAGATGAGACTTTCTGCGCCTGTAAAGATTTACAGCCTTGGAAACCCCTATACAGGGTCGCTATGAGTCGGGACCGGCTCCATGGCACATAACAACAACAACTTAACCATACTTATCACTTATTCTGTGTCAGACAACATTCTAGGCGCTACCTACAAGGTGTAGGCACTGTTATCTTCATTTTATAGTTGATGAAACTGAACCACAGAGAGGTTATGTAACTTTTCCAAGATCATGCAAGTAATATTTGAGCCAAGTCTGTCTGATTCTAGAGTACATGCTCCTTGTCTCTGCGCTCTATCTTTAAAAAGTTGTTGAAAACAAATGATTAAAATATATTCTAATTTCAAAAATATCATAGGCTGAATTTCACTGTAAGGTGGACTGAGTAGTAGAAACACTGCATTTGATAAAATTCTTTCTTTGTTTAGAGAATATGGAAAAATTATTTTAATTGTATTGATAATTTTTAGTATTATTTTTCTTTTCTCAATTACTTATTTTGGATATGATGTATTGAGCTTTATTTATGGATGAGACGTAAAAGAGAAAGAAATAATGGCCAGTTTTTATTTAGCACTTATTATGTGATGGTCATTGTATAATTTAATTTTCATAGCAGCATGTAACAAAGGTATTATTTTTATTACCCCATTTTTGCAGATGCTGAAGTAGAGGTTTAACCTTAATGTGGTTAAGTAACCTTAGTCATTTGGTCAGAAGTTGGTGGTTGGTGGGAGTTGTCTGCCTTCAAGTCCATTCCTACTTATATTGACCCTGTCTAATGTTTCTGAGACTATATCTTTATTGGAACAAAAAGCATCATCTTTCTCTGGTGGTGTGGCTGGTGGATTCAAACTGCTGACCTTGTGATTGGCAGCCTAAGTGTACACCACCAGAGCTCCTTAGCAGTTAGTAGAGCTCCAGTTTAAACTAAGCCCCCTGAACTAAGCCGGTACCAAACAAATCCTTAGTTATGCACTAACTTTTGGGAGTGTGGTGGCTTTCTAGGATAAGCACTGGACTGTGAATCACAAGGTGGGTGGTTTGAGTCCACTAATCACTCTGTGGGAAAAAGATGAGCCTTTCTGCTCCCGTAGACTTACAGCCTCAGAAACTGTATACAGGGTGGCTTTGAGTCAGAATCAACTTGACTACTACAACATATACTAAGTCTAAAATTAATCAGAGTACTTAGAAAAAAAAAAGGATATTCTTTGATGCTTACCTAGCAGAATTTGAAAGTAAGGACCCAGATGTGAGGGTATCCAAGTGATTGCTCAGTGTTTTCAAACCTAGCATGCTATGCCCTAGGAGAAACGCTGGTGGATTTTTAGAAGAGAAATAGAACAATAACAAATGAGAAGACAAATCAAGGTGATTCTAATCTGAAATGTGTGAAAAGGGGTTACTCTAATTGTTGAGTAGCTCTATCTGTGATGTTAATGTGTGCAGTTCCAGTTGTGTCCAGCTTTTCAATGTTTCCACAGTAGTAATGGTGATCATTTTGGTCCCTGATCAGCCAAGATACCGTGAGTTTTGTTATCATTGCATCTAGAAATGTAGAAGAGTTTTTGCAAACTACTTAACTGTTAGGGATTTTTAAAGCTTTATTTTCTAGCTTTTAAATCCACTATAACTAGAAGTTTGAGCAGCTGGATTCTTTGAATAGATTGTCAGTTATGCTTATTACTCAAAAGGTGAGAAAGTGAAGGGGAAATTTTCAGTTTTTGAGCTGTTAACTTAGTGACTAGTTGATTTTACTAAGTGTCACTTCTCATTTTGTAATCAAATGATTCAGACCAAATAATACCATACACATTTACAGTACTCTTTCCAATTCCCTAACAAGAAAAGGTATTCTAAGACAGTAATCTCAGGTCTTCTGGCAGGTTAGTTGAGAAGAGGGTTTTTTTGTTTTGTTTTTTGCCTTCAAGGGTTTTAGGTCTTTCATATTATTCTGTTTCCAGGAATCTGCTCTGATGCTTGGTGTTCTAACCAGAATGAAGGATTGATGCTGCAAACAGAGTATAATCATTAGATTCAACAAGTGCATTTTATAGTTTGTGCTAAATAATACAGGTCACCAATGCTAGAAAAGAAACCTTTTCACTTGTCATTGTCATCTGACACTAATTTTGATTAGAAAAAATAGTAGAAATTAATATTAGAAAAAAAAAAAAAGAATACATCATTGCTAGAAGTTATCATAGTAGACTATATGGGACAATAGATTTAAGACCCATGTAGTGTCATCATTTTTAGAGTAATTCAGAGATATTTCTGTTTTAATAGTAAGTTCTGAATTCATACTTGCTGGCTTACAGCAAAAACCATGTAATAAGACATTGAAATGATAAATACTATACCTCACACATGAGTGATTGGCAGGCATGTTTCCTTGTGTTATTTTCTTGAGGCAAAGGTTTTATAGCAAAGGAATATTGAAAAAAAAAAAAAGTCACTTGGGACTCTTCTCAAGGAACAGACAATTGTCTAGTATGATATGACATCACCAAAGTAGATGAATGGTAGAACTTGGACTGTTTATTGTGTTTTGATGGATCTCATTTGATACTAGACAATCCTGAGAGTCTTATGCTGAATTTACTTACCACTCATTTTTGCTTTTATTCTAGCAAGTTGTTATAATTTCATACAGACACCTAAGTCACTGATTTTAAGGTGTATTGATGTTAGTTTGTTTTTCATGTCTTAGTCTCTTACACAAATTAATACATACATAGTAAATCAATAGTTTTATCTATTTTAGTAAGGGAGCTCTGGTAGTGTAGTGGTTATGAATCAGACTGCGAACTGCAAAGTCAGCAGTTTGAAACTGCCAGCTGTTCCATGGCAGAAAGATGCAGCTTTCTGCTCCCGTAAAGATTTACAGCCTCAGAAACCCTGTACAGGGTTGCTATGAGTTGGAACCGACTCCACGGCACATAACAACAACAACAACATATGTTTTAGTAGTATCTGATTTTTTTTAATTTTAATTTTTATTGTAGATTGAGTGAAGGTTTACAGAACAGATCATCAGTTACACATTCTTCAAATCATACACTTTGCTTCATCTCAATGATTGCAGTCCCCTCCATGTAATGACAATTATCCCACTTCTTCCCTGTGGTTGTCTCCATTCTGTCCTCCTACCCAACGCTTCTGAATTTGTACCTAGGTAAATGTTGTCCTTTTGTTCTTGAATGGTTGACTCTTGAATCTTGAATGCTCCATGGAGCATACCTTACTAGTGCTGTTGTTCCCACTATATACCTATCTATCCCTTGGCTCAAAATTGGGACATGTGGGTATGTTCCATTCCAAACCAGAAGGATGGCTAAGGGACATAGTGTCTGATTCCTTCAGTCTTTTTCTGATCAGTAAGCACAATCTTTTTTATAATTTTGAATTTTATTCCACATTTTCTTTCACTCTGTCTGAGACCTTCTAATGTGATCCCTTTCAGAACAGTTGGTAGTGGTAGCTGGGCACCATCTAGTGGTCTCAGAATTGTGGAGACTGATTTTCATGTGTTTCATTAGTTCAGTGGACTGTTTGATTCCAAACATCATCAGTTTTCTTCACTCTTCTTTCTTCGGCACATGGAAAGACCAATAGTTGTGCCTTAGATGACTGATCATGAGCTTTTAAGATTCCTGTCTTGGTCAGTACTCACCAAAGTGGTATGCAGAACATTGTCTTTGTGGACTATGTTATGTCAGTTGACCTTGGTGTCCCCTGAGACTATGGTCCTGAGATCTGAGACCCAGCAACTTACTGCCTCAAGGATGTGTGATAATGTCTAAGAAGTTTTCATGCTTTTGTCTCGTTTGTTCCACCACAGTCATAGGTTTGCTCGCAGCAAAGGTAAATACCTATGTACAGATATCCTCAGTGAAACCCTTATATATTTTGGGTATACTTCCACTATTCCTCTCATACTTGTTCATCCTGTGTATCTATCCCTGTATATACTTGTAGAGGACTGTGGGACTGTGGTTGCAGGGTTGTGTATATAGTATTTTCTCTGTCCCCTTTAAATTTTGCATTACACCTTGAATCACCTGTCTTCATCCTTCTGTTGACTTCCCTTTTGTATATTACCTTCCCCCTCACCTGAGTTAACATGTGTCTACCCTTTAGCCTCAAGGTTCATCCATGTTATGAGGTATTTTGCAGATTCATCTTTATTCTTAAATATTGCTTAGTAATCCTTGTGTATATTCCAAAGTTTGTTTATCCATTCTTCCATTTGTGGATATTTGGGCTATCTTCATCATTTTGCTATTGTGAATAATGCTGCAATGAATATGGTAAGCATACCTCTTCTTGTGTCATGGCTTTTATTTCTTAATGGAATTATACCAAGCAGAGGAATTGCTGGGTCATATAGTATTTCTATTTCCAACTGTTTGAGGATATGCCATACTCTTTTCCACAGTGGTTGCACCATTTTATAGTCCCACGAGCAATGTAGGAGGGTCCTAGTCTCTCCACACTCTAGCCATCATTTGTTGTTTTCAGTAGTATCTGTTAAAGGATATATCCCAGCTTTTCCTGAATATTAGTGAAAAAGTTAGTGGGGTAACCCACACATTGTGTAATATTTTTTAAAGGTATATACAAAAATACTTTCATTGTTCTTTGATTATGAATGAAACTTGGTAGAGAGCTATTTGCATTATTAGATTCTTTGGGGCATAGATAATTGGAAGTTTCAGTAACTCTCTCATCTTTTGTACTGCAATTTGTAATGAAGACAGAATTTTCAGCATTTTTTATTATTGGCTTCTGAAGACAACCCAATATTTGGTGCATGCATTATTATACAGTAGTACATTTTCAGTGTCTTCTTTTAAGAAGTACTTTTTAATATTAATTTTATTTTGAAATAATTGTAAAAACATATATTGTTTTCTATAATGTGTTTTTATGAATTTCATTTTAGATGTCCTGGAGCTTATTAAGAATAATTAAAAAAATAGATTTTGTTTTGAAATAATTATAAGCTCCCAGGAAGTTGCTGTAATAGTACAGAGGCCCTATTTATACTCCACCCTCCTCATCCTCACATCCCCAGTGATGACATCTTACATGATGTTAAGCGCTGTTGAGTCATAGCAACCCTGTATAGGTCTTCCAAGGAGCAGCTGGTGGGTTTGAACCCCTGTCCTTGGCATTCAGACAGACTTTGTGGTCTAGTGCTTTATCCTACAGTGCCGCACCAGGGCTCCAAACATGTTATCTAACTGTAGAATAATATCAAAGTTAGGACATTGACAGTGGTACAATCCACTTTAGAATTGTTTTCAGTCTTTTTGTAAATTATTGTATTGTTGTTGTTAAGTGCCATTGAGTCAATTTTGATTCTTAGCAACCTGGTGTAGGTTTTCCAAGGAGCAACTACTGGGTTTGAACTGCTGACCTTGTGGTTTGCAGTCCAGTGCTGATCCTACAGTGCCATGCCAGGAGTCTGTAAATTATAGTATGTTTCTATAATAATGTTTTTATAATTTACTGGTTTAAAAAAATTGGATTCCTAATTGGCTGTTAGGTAATTAGAAGAGAATTGTAGTTTAACTATATTTTATGCCAGTTATTAAGGATCTCTGGTAGCGTAGTGGTTACGAGTTGGGCTGCTAATCTCACTGTCAGCAGTTCAAAACTACCAGCGGTTCCACAGGAGAAAGAAAAGGCTTTCTGCTCCCATGAAGATTTGTAGCTTTGGAAACCCTGTACAGGGTTGCTGCAAGTCAGAACCAACTCCATGGCATATAACCACCACCACCATACAAGTTATCAGGAGCCCTGGTGGTGCAGTGGTTAAGTGCTTGACTTCTAAATGAAAAGTCGGTAGTTCAAGCCCTGTATAGGGTTTCCAAGGAGCGGCTGGTGGATTTGAACCACTGACCTTGCGGTTCAAACTTACCTTGCATTCCAGTGCATTATCCTGCAGTGCCACACCAGGACTTTTTGGAAATCTCATGGAGCAGTTCGACTGTGCCGTTTAGGGTTAATGACCGTGGGCTTGGGTATGCCACTTTTCAATGTGTTGCCTCTCAGCTCCAAATCGACCCTCTAACATGATTAATCTGCACTAAGGTAGTCCTGTTGTGGTGCTATAGGATAAGTGTTGGACTACCAGCCACAAGGTTGGTGGTTCAAATCCATCAGCTACTCCTCAGAAACCCTATAGAGGGTTGCCATGAGCTGAAACTGACTCCATGGCACTTAACAACAAGGGAGTTTTAGGAGTCCTAGTGTGGTGCTGTGGTAGCATAGTAGTTGCAAATTGGGCTGCAAATCTCAAGGTCAGCAGTTTGAAACTACCAGCTGTTCCATGGCAGAAAGATGAGGCTTTCTGCTCCTGTAAAGATTTACAGCCTCGGAACCAACTCCACGGCACATAACCACCACCACCACCAACCTCCACCAGTGTGGTGCTGTAAGAAAGAATTTCTTCTTTATAACAAGCACAATAATCAGTTTTGTCAATAGAGGGTGCTAGAGGAACACAGCAGTTGTTTCTTGTGTAAGGATTGACAACATCCACTGGTGGTCTGCTCCAGTTGTGTACCAGTGCATGCAGACCCTCTGCGAGCTCTTGTCTAGATTCAACGAGGCCCTCTTACAGCCTTCACAAACACTGTGCAGCCAACACTACACCACAGTACCAGTGAGCCAGCTCTGGGGACCCTGATTTCCTCTGCTTACCTGCCTATACCCAAAAAGATTGCTTTCTGCTCACCTGCCAATTGTGGTCCAATTTTGCTTAGGAAATCATGCTAGCTTCTTTGTCATTCACTGGGGCTGCAATCCTACCATCTCCAGTGAGGCCTGAATACCAGCTTTGGGTGTGCTCCCTCTGGCTTAGGCTGTTTTTCAGAATTCCCTTTTTAGCTTTCTAGTTACTTTCTAATTATAGTTAATAATTTTCATAGTAAACTTTCTTCAAATTATATATTTTCTCTTCTGATTGTACTCATCATCTCTAATGGAGTTACACTGTATCTAATGAAGTTGACCAGACCAATCTGATACATCTCTAGGAAAAAACAAAAATGTGCAATAGAATTGTTTGTTCAAATTCACAATTGTTTTAGCTATTCAGGGCCCTTAGTAATTTCATTTGAATTTGAGGATTGACTTTTCCATATCACTAAAGAAGGCAGTTAGCATTTTGGTAGGGATTGTACTGAATTTGTAGTTTAGTTTCGATAGTATTGACTTCATAGGAATATTGTGTCTTCCAGTCCATGAACACAGAATGTCTTCTCATTTATTTCGATCTTTAATTTCTTTCTTCAATAAGAGTATGAAATCTCAGTTAGAGGAGGAGGGTGCTCAGAGTTCCACATTTCTGTAGTGATGCTACTCTGTCCTTGCCTTACACACCTTAGTTAACCAGAATAAATAGGGATGCTCCGAAGTTTGGTATTCTCTTACCAAGAACCACCTTCTGACCCCAGTACCCACCTTCACTGAAATAGTCTATTTCTGTGTTGTCTGTTTCCCTCAGGTCCCATAAGATGTCTAGAATTCCTGGGTTAATCATCATTAATACTCGTGTGTATATGCCTCTGTCCATGTTCTCATCAGACCCCCATCTCACATCCTTTCCCAACTTTCTAAACCTTTCCATCCAACACTCTGAAACCCACAACCCATCATCAGCAAAATTCAGTTTGTGCTCAGATATATTCTTTGCATGTTACCTTTACTTTCTAAATTGTCATTGAGTGATTTATCTCCTCTAAAAATGTGTTATATTCTTGTACTTACTGTGGGGTTACCCTTCATTTTGCAATTTGATGTAATTATCCTCCATTTTGCGATGTTGTGTGCTGTCAAATCGATTCCAACTCATTACAACCCTGTATGGGGTTTCTGAGGAGTGGCTGGTGAGCTGGAACTGCTGACCCTGTAGTTCAAACCAACTTTGCAGTCCCAGTATGTTAACCCACAGTGCCGTACCAGGACATTTTGTGACATGTGTTGTAAATACTAGCCTCCATATGTTAATGAGGCAATATTAGGGTGGATTGTATCTTGAGACACAGCCTTACAAGTAGGCTTGACCCAAGTCCCATCCTTACTCAAGTACTAAAGTTATGCCCTTACCCAGATTTCCCCCTTTATCTAAGGAGTCATACCTTTTATAAGAGATAAAAGGAGAGAGAAGTGAGCAGAGAAGATGGACATGACTACACCAAGAAAGAGGAGCCGGGAGCAGAACTCATACTTCACACCCACGGGTCCTGTACTGAGAACCTCTTAGACCCAGGGGAGATTGTTACTAAGACATCTGAAGCTCTCCAAGGAATGCCAGAATCACAGATACCGAGGAAAGACAGAGACTTCCCCCAGAGTTGACAGAGAGAGAGCGCCTTCTCCTAGAGCTGACATGGAATAAGGAAGACTGTAGAAGAATTGTTATATTTGAATCATGATGTTAAAGAAGCATATTAAAAGTCCCATGACTGCCACAAGAACAAACAAATGTGTGTTGGAAGAAATACAACCAGAATGCTCTTTAGAAGTCAGGATGGCGAGACTTCATCTCTCATACTTCGAACATCGTGTTATCTCTGGAGAAAGGGTATCATTCTGGGTAAAGCAGAGGGTCAGTTAAAAAGAGGAAGACCCCCAACAAGCTGGATTGACACAGTGGCAGCAACAAGGAACTTAAATGTAAAGACAATTGGAGGATGGTGCAGGACTGGACAGTGTTTCATTCTGTTGTGAGACCATCACTATGAGTCAGAAATGATTTGATGGCTCGTAACAACAACAACAATAACAACAAAAGCAGATATCCTAAACAATCATAATTATTCCTATTGATTATTAAAGCTGCTTTTGCATGGTTCCAGTTAGTATGGTCACTTTTTAGATTTCACTCTACCATGCATGGTGAAGACTGCTTGTATATCTTTCTTTACTTGATTCCTTTAGTAAGGGAAAAGACACTTTCAACAACATATATATTGGAAACTTTTCCAAACAATGTATTATAGTTTCTTTAAGGTGAGATAACTAATACTTCAATTTTTTTGAAATTACATGGGATTTTAGTGTTTTTGCTTATTTCTTTTAAAAAAGAACTGAATTACAGCTTTTTTTCTCTGTAGTTCTGTTTATTGTTTTCTGACCTGCAATCACTTAAAAATTTCATTATAGTAAAAAATAACAAAACTTTTCTTATTTCAGTCATTTTTAAGTATACAGTTCAATGTACTTTTTCATTTTTAAGAACAAAAATCAAACCTAGTAAGAAAACAACTGATTATGGGTTGGGTGTATTTGTCCCTTTCCTCCTGCCATTTTCTCTGGATTTTTATTATAGACCTTCCTCATGAGATATATAAATTCCTAGTGCTTTGTGGCACTGTAGACTAGGCACTGGGCTGCTAACCATACATGATGTGGTTCATACATGATGCCAGCTGCTGCTCAGAAAACTTATATAGGGTTGCTGTGAGTTGGAATGTAACCAACAGCACTTAACAACAACAACAGCTCTCAAAGCGTCCTAGTGTGACGCTGGTGGATAAACATTGCACTGCTAACCATAAGGTGGGTGGTTCAAACCTACCAGCTGCTGCTCAGAAAACTTATATAGGGTTGCTGTGAGTTGGAATGTAACCAACAGCACTTAACAACAACAACAGCTCTCAAAGCGTCCTAGTGTGACGCTGGTGGATAAACATTGCACTGCTAACCATAAGGTGGGTGGTTCAAACCTACCAGCTGCTCCTTGGAAACCCTATACAAGCACTGTGATTTGGAACAGACTCAATGACACTTAACAATAACAACACTAATAATACTTTGATGGACTAATAGAAAAAGTTGAACAAAAGAACGTTTTTTACTGTAGGACATTAACATAAAATGTTTCCCACATTTTTCTCAATAACGACTACAGTTATACTACAGATAATGACTTTTTAGTGTTTGCTGTGGATGATGGCTTTGTGTTAAAATCTGTGTTCTGAATAAAAATTTGGTAAGTGTTTTAGAAGGCAGAACTTTTTCTCCTCTTAGTGATTTTGCTATTTATAATAGTAGTTAATTGTCGACTCTTTAAGAGTTTACAGTATACTTTTTTTTTCTTAAATGTTTTATTGTGAATTATGTGATAGTTTACATGGGAGAACATTAGTTTTACGTTCATTCTATCGTATATCTTCTCATTGCCATGGTTACAATCCCCTCCATGCAATCCTTCTCCTGTACTCCCCAGGTCTTCAGCACACAGTGGCTCTCCCTCTCTGGATCTAAAGTCTCCATCTGCTCCATCACTCCATGTCATCATCTCTGGCTCCATTTCAGGCATCACTGCTTCTCTGGGTAGGGTCCAGCTCTCTGCTCTTCTCCCTTGATGGTCTTAGGGAACTCCGCTCCTAGACTTAAAAGTTAATCACT
>NW_006408618.1:4069327-4071703 GCF_000296735.1 Chrysochloris asiatica
AGATGCTTCACGCTCCACTCTAGTCCTCTGTGGCTATGTCACTGACTCTGGGCCCAAGAGTCCCCAGGTCTTGCCACACTGCTGGCCAACCAGATCTTCACCCGGGTTCACAGAAGTCTATTGAACGTTGTAGGGCTTAGCTCACTGCTTCATTGCTGTTTTTCCCTCACTTCCCTTTATTGGTGTCAAATGTGGTCACCAATCACAGCGTGTATTCCCATTGAGTCTTAGTCTTGGAAGGGGGTTTGCCCTGAGGGGCCCGGCCACTTGCCTTGATGTTTCTACAGTGTACTTTTACCGTGTGTGTTTTTGTTTCAACTTTATACTGATGTAGATACTATTTGTTTTTTAGATCTGTAGAAAGTGAAACTGAGAGCCACACATGCAGTTTAAGGTCTCTTATTTTTAAGTTTTTATTGTGATTTGAGTGATTGTTTACATGAGAGAGCATTAGCTTTAATTCATCCTATTGTATTTTGTTTCATTGCAATAATTACAATCCCCTCCATGCATCACCATTGAACAGCATTTGCTTCCATTCCCTCTGTGTGTGTGTGTTTTATTTTGGATGTACACTGAAACACTCAGGAATATATAATCATTCAAACAACCAAAGGGTATACCCTGCATGCCAGTCCCCTGGCCGCCAGCACACAGCCCCTCTCCCTCCCTGAGTCTAGAGTCCCCAGCTGCTCCATCTCTCCATATCATCATCTCTGCCTCTATCTCTGCTTCTCTGGGTAGGGTCCTGCACTCCGCTCTTCTTCCTTGATGGTCCCAGGGTCCTTGGCTCCTGGACTGCAAGATCAACCACTCCCCTCCTTTTGTTACATAATGTCTGCCTTTACATTTGCAATATTCACAATCAGTCCTGATAGCAGTTATTCACTATTGAACCACAAGAGTCTTATCCCCATTTCCTTTTACCAGTACCGTAAGGCATCATGGGCAGACCATAGAGTTTTGAAGCTATAGGCATGGATTTGAATCCTGGTTCTAGAAGTTAATCACTGTGTGGGGTTAGGCAAATCACATCAGCTTTCTAAAAATCAGTTTTACCATTCATGATGTGGAAGTTATTTTGAAATGTAAGTGCAATACCATGGGAATGATTGGCTTAAAGTTAAGGCATTCAGTAAAGAATAGCTGCTGTCTTTATTACTAGTAATAACATCGCCATCTCAGTCTCACGAGGTTTCAAATTTTGGGTCAAGTCAGCTATTTACTAGGTTATAAATAATGTTGGGTGTGTCTCCGTTGTGCTTTGTTAATATTCTGTATTTATGGCTGTCATAAAATTTACCAAATCAGGCCTGTTTACTCATTTTCCTCCCCTACTAGCCTGTGAACTCCTTCAGAAAATAGGTGTAATAGCAATTTGCTTTCTGTTTTATTTATATAGCTAATAAGAGAAGGTTGAACATATCCAACTCCCCAATGAATCACTTAATATTCACATTAGGTGTTTGTGGGACTAATAATATCTGTCTAATTCCAGACACATTTTCCCTAATAGATCTTGCTGGGCTCCATAGGAAGCTTAGTGTCCTTTAATGAAGTATAATTTTGGAAATGACTAATGCAACTTGATAGAAAAAATATTTCTTAATTTTAGTGTTGGGAGAGCCCTTGGAGTGTATGTATTACACTTCTCCCCTTTGCAGGAGGAGGAGGGCAGAGCCCCAAGGGAATTAGATGCTTTCTCTAGGTCACAGTGCTGACTTGTGGCAGAATTTTTTATGTCTTAGCCACAAAAAGAGCAATACATCAAAGATCAACAAAATAAGATGATATGCGTTACCATTTAAGGAAAATACAATCCTCTAAACCCCTTTTGCATATAGGGATATTGTTTTATTCATTTTACCATTTCCTTGGAGGTGCCTGACAAACAAAATAATATAACACTTTTTCATTTGCAAAAGCAGCAAAGAGAAAGGGCAGGGAAGATACATATCAAACTGTTAGCATTGGTTCCTAAGGGAACCGAGACTGGTGAGAGACGGGATAAATGATATTTTCTTTACATACCATGATATTCTTTAACTTATTACAATGGGTGTACGTTAGCTTTGTAACAAAAAACCTTTAATACAGAAAAGTTTCTTTAAAAAAAATCTCATGTATGATGCAGGCTGATACAAAGTATATGGGGAAGGAAGTATGAGACAAGTCTTCTGTCCTCACTGACCTAACTTCTTAGTTGAGAAGATCAGAGTTCTTTATCTGAGAGGGAGTTAAATCTTTCATTCTTACTTAGCAAGCATTTTAAGAAAGAATTGACCTATAACAAAAGATTAATTTGATCAGGTAATTTAAAAACTACCAACAAAAAATGTGCAGGCAGCAAGAAACATTCACAGCGCCCCCCCCCCC
>NW_006408618.1:4072459-4104409 GCF_000296735.1 Chrysochloris asiatica
TAAGCGAACATAACTAGCAAAGACATCTCTAAAAACGAAAATTACAGACCATCCCTCATGAACATAGATGCAAAAATTTTTTAAAAAATTCTAGCCAATAAAATTCAACAACATACCAAAAAGATAATACATCATGACCAAGTGGGATTCATACTGGAGATGAAAGGATAGTTCAGTATTAGAAAAACAGTCAACATAATATGCCACATAAATAAAACAAAGGAAAAGAACCATGTGCTCATACTGAGTGATGCAGATAGGCATTTGACAAACTTCAACATCCACCCCTGAAAATACACTCAGCAAAGTAGGAGTTGAATGAAATTCCTTAACATAATTAATATATACAAATCCAACAGCCAACAGTTCTCTCAATGGAGAGAAATTGAAAGCATATCCTTTTCGAACAGGAACCAGAGAAGGATGCCCTTTATCACCACTCCTATTTAATATTATATTGAAAGTCTTAACCAGAGCTATAAGGCAAGAAAGGGAAGTTAAAGACATCCAAAATTGGCAAAGCAGAAGTAAAACTCTCTATTTGATGATGATATAATCCTATACATAGAAAATTCCAGAGACTCAGCAAGAAAATTATTGGAAGTCATGAAAAGATTCAGCAAAGTGGCAGGGTGCAATATACAAAAATCAGTTGGATTCCCCTATATGAATAAAGACAGCTCTGAAAATGAAATCTGGGGAAAAAAATACCATTTACAAAAAAATAAGTTATTTAGGACTATAGCTAACCAGAGGAAAAAAAGCCCCAGTATGGCACTGTAGGATCAGCACTGGACTGCTAGCTACAAGGTTTGTGGTTAAACCCTCCAGCCATTCCTTGGAAACCTTATACAGGATTGCTATGAGTCAGAGCTGACTCAATGGCATTTAACAACAGCAACCTGCAAAGAAAACCGCAAAACACTATCTCAAGAAACCAAAAGAGACTTAATAACATGAAGAATATACCATGCTAATGGAGAGGAAGACTTAGCACTGTGAAAATGTCAACACTACCCAAAGCAATCTATAGATAATAATGCTATCCCAATCCAGACTCCAGCATCATTTTTTAAGAAGATGGAAAAGCTGATCACTAACCTTGGATAAGCAAAGCAAAGCACTGTTGAAGAAGGAAAACAAAGTTAGAGACTTCTTACTCCCTGATCTCAAAATTTACTATATAGCCACAGAGGTCAAAACAGAAGACAAAATCAATGACTGTGACCTCCTAAAAATTAAAAACTCATGTGTATCAAAATTTTTGCCATTAGAGTAAAAAAGGAGAACCTACAGACTGGGAAGACTTTTTCTGTAACCATTTACGACAAATCTTTAAAATTTATAGAAAAGTATACTTCTCCAAGAGAAAGACAAACAACCCAATTTAAAAATGGGCACAAAACACTAATAACACATTACCAAGGAAGACATTCAGGCAGCCAACTAACATATGAAGAAATGTTCATAATCATTAGTCGTTGTTGTTGTTCAGTGCCGTTGAGTCGATTCTGACCCATAGTGACCCTGTATAGGGTTTCCAAGGAGCAGCTGGTGAGCTTGAACCACTGACTTTGCAGTTCAAACAACTTTGCATTCTGATGTATTAGTCCACAGCACCACTAATCATTAGTGAGATGCACATCAAAACAACAATCATCTTACCCCAGCATTAATAGCTAACTTTGAAAAACCAGAAAACAAATGCTGGTGAGGGTATGGAGACATGGGACCCTCCTACATTGCTGGTAGGACGGTAAAATGATTCAGTTACTGTGGAAGATGGTATGGTGCACTCCTCAGAAAGTTGGAAATCACCCAGCAATCCCTGTACTTGGTTTATATCTACAAGAAATACGAGATAGATGAAGCTGCGAGCTAAGCCCTACAACGTTTAATAGACTCCTGTGAACCTGGGTGGAGACCTGGTTAGCCAGCAGTGTGGCAAGATCTGGGTACTCTTGGGCCCAGAGCCAGTGACATAGCCACAGAGGACTAGAGTGGAGAGTGAAGCATCCAGCTGATAAGAAGAGAGGGCATATGCACAAGAACACTCACATTTGCAGATAATACCCAATTGACCTGGCTTCAATGACTGGATGATCAGAGCTCAACTAGAAGAAGAAAGAAGAGGAAAAAAAGAGTAATCTGATAGAATTTGATGAACTTGACCTACACCTATGGATGCAGTAGCTCAAAAGAGGGAACAAATCTTTACAGCAAGGATCATTCCCACACCCTCCATACACAGAATAGACAGGGATGGGCAACTTGGACATTGGCTACCCAAAATGGGGCGGGGGAGGGGGGTAGGTTGCTACAAAGGCAAGAAGTGACTGGCTTGCAAGCATTCAAGAGGGAACCTAGAACCAGAGGGCGTGGAGGAAGGTAGAATCTCCACTGAGTAGTATCCAGTCTGTTGAGGTGGTGCTGATGAAATGGGGATAGGTCTCTTGTGATGCAATAGTGAATAATTGTTATCAGGACTGATTGTGAGGGTTGGAAATGTAAAGGTAGACGTTATGTATGTAGCAAGGAGGGGAGTGATTAACTTTGCAATCTAGGAGCCGGTTGTCCCTGGGACCATCAAGGAGATCGAGAGCAGGATCCTACCCAGAGAAGCAATGATGCCAGAGATGGAGGCAGAGACAATGATGTGGAGAGATGGTGTGGCTGGGGACTTTAGACCCAGAGAGGGAGAGGGGCTGTGTGCTAACCTGAGGACAGGCTTGTAGGGTGTACCCTTTGGTTGGTTGATGATGCATGGAGTGGATTGTAACCATGGCAGTGAAACGATATACAATAGGATGAATGTAAAACTAATGTTCTCCCATGTAAACTATCACATAATTTACAATAAAGCATTAAAAATAATAGAGGTAAATACTGTTAACTGTTGGTACATGGAGGGGATTGCAATCATTGTAACACAATGAAGTATATGATCTGTTGAATATAAAACTGATATGCTCTATAAACCTTCACTTAATTCACACAAAAAAAGAAAATATGAGACAGAATACGAGTAGATATATACACACTGATGTTCATTGTAGCACTATTCACAATAGCAAAAATGATTCAGACAGTCTAAATGCCCATACACAGAATGGAATACAATGCAACATTGATGGTCTCAGACAGAATGGGAGAAAATGCAGAATGAAACTCACCTTATTGGTCACAAAGAGACTGGAGGAACCTGAGAATATGGTCCTCGACCACCCTTCAGGTCTAGACAGGAATTCATCTTCAAGCCCATTATTTAGCAAAGTAGTTAAGTGTATGGGGGTGTGGGGGTGGGCAACAACACTAGTAAGGTATGCTCAGCATGGAATGACTAATCACTTGAAATCAAACGGGCAACGTTTACCTATGGGCAAAGTTGAGAAGGGATGGGAGGGTGGGTGGAATAGAAATAGGAATCATGGGGGAGGAAAGGGAATAACTTTTTACATGGAGAGGATTAGAATAATTGAAATGAAACAAAATGTATGATTTTTTAGTATAAAACTGATGATCTAGTCTGTAAACTATCACTTAATTTACAATAAAAAGTTTAAAAACATAATTTAAGGCAGTAGTAGTAGAAGTACTGCAGTGAACTGTATGATTAATTATTGTTTAATTTGTACAGACTGTTTCCTGGAACATAGCAAAATACAGTAATCATAAAGAAATTATGAATACTAGGGTATAATTATTTCTGTTTTAATAGATTATATTCATATTTTATTCAGTGGTGTAGTATGTTTGGAAAGTTAGCCTAAGAGCTTATCTATTTTATCTTTTCTTGGTACTTGATCATTTTTGGATGCCTTGGGCAAAGTATGCTCAGGCATTCCTGGGAAGTACAAGTATATATTGCTTTACCACTTTGTAAGCATGTTTTTGATAGACCCAGTGACTTACCTTGTTCATGCTGCTAGAAAAGTAAGCCATTAGAAAACAACAGAGATTAATTCAGTATTGAGTGGTTAGTTGTCAACTATTTTAGAGGTTAATAAGTTCTACCATGTTTACTTAGAATATTTATTGTAAAATAGCTCTGTAAAATACTCCATGGAATATTCTTAAAATTTGAAAACTACATTAAAAGTACTCTAGTAATTATGGGTGTGTGTTGTTGTTAGAAGAACGCTATGGACAGGTCACATAGCCTTTTGAGTTCTATGATCTAATTAAAAGCAATACAGATTTGGGTAAGTTGTTTAACTTCTCCATCTGACCTCTGAAGTGGAGTTAACCCACCCTACTATGTACATACTCTGACAAATATAAATATGCTTGACTGAACTTAACTTTAGAGATTGTGGAAAGAATTTACAAATTAAAATGGAAGTGTTAATGGAATTACTAAAACCTTCTCTTCTCTAGCATTAGGAAGCATGGTGTTGTTAAGTGCTGTCGAGTCGATTCCGACCAATAGTGACCCTGTCTAGGTTTTCCAAGGAGTAGCTGGTGAGCTTGAACTCTCGACTTTGCAGTTCAAATGGCTTTGCAGTGTGGCGCATTAACTCACAGCGCCACACCAGGACTCCTTTAGGAAGCATAGAGAAGATTAAATAGTATGTTGGATAATAGCTTCACTAGCTAACATATGGGAGTTTGTTGGATCCAGAAGATAAGCACTGGACTGTGAACCACAAGGTCTGCGGTTCAAGTCCACCAGCTACTCCACAGGAAAAAAAGGAGACTGTCTGCTCCCACAAAGACTAAAAAAGCCTCAGAAACCCGCCCTATACAGCAGCACTTAACAACAACAACTTAAATATAGCATATTTAGTACCAGGGTTAATAAAACCTTTTTTTTTTTTAAATAGGATATATTATTAACACGTTATTTGGTAAACATTACTGTCGAGAGTCAAGTGTCACAATAGGTTGTTGTTTCTACTTGTAGTCGAGTCGGTTCCAACTTGTAGTAACCTGTATAGAGTTTCTGAGGAACAGCCAGTGGGTTTGAACCACCAACCTTGCAGTATTCTGTTAATCTGGTTTGATGCAGAGACAACAGTATCTTATTCTTGCTTTTAAAAAACTTCATTTAATTTGGCTAGTTGATTTTGAATGAAATGTGTCTCTAAGGTAAATAAATTCTCAATTGTACCTAGAGTCCAGTTTGTATCTGTACCATATTTTCTTTTAGGAAATTATTTGTGACCATTATCATGTCAATTTTGGATCCTGAGTAATCTTTTCCATGCAAAACAAGGTTCTGGGAATTTAGGTAGTTTCTCTCACTACAGTTTTATTATGTGTCTTACTCTGTATCATACTGAGTTCTTATTGATGGTGTTTTCAGGAAGAAAAAAAAAAGGCTAAAGCTATTTGTAAGTACAGAGCTTAGATTGTATAGTTATTATAGAAAGGATTTTTGCCCAATAGGCTTCTGTGCATTCTTGATACCTTATTTCTTCTTCTTCTCCCCCGCCCCATTGTTTTCAGATGTTTTGGAATGTTACTAAGCCCAGGTCGAAACGTGAAGAGCAGTGACATGCATTTACTGGATATGGTAATGATAATCTTAAGCATTTTAGCTAAGTTTTGTTGTTGTTGTTGTTAAGTGCCATTGAGTTGGTTTTGACTCATTGTGACCCTGCATAGGGTTTCTAAGGAAAACCTGCTGGATTTGAACTGCCGACCTTGTGGTTTGCAGTCCAGTGCTGATCCTATAGCGCTACATCAGTTATAGACGGTAGTTATTTTATATTTTAAAATTGATTTCTGTTTTAAAATGTTGTTATGTTGTAAAAATTGTTTTTACATTTAAGCTGTATGATAATAAAAATTGAATATGGGAACCCAAAGTTAAACTTAATTGTGAGGAAAAGTTTAGATAAATCTCCACAAAGAAATCATATGCAAGTTGAAAGTAAATGAAAAGGTAATGTTATGACAGTGTTCATCTTTTCATCTGTTTGGCTTCCCAGGAAGATACCTTTTTCTTTGAGCCCCAAAATAGTAAATATGTTATTATAACCAACCTATCTAGAGTGAAATATGGTACCTTTCATTTATTTAAAACACACTGTTATTCATTTGAATTCTATGATGAATACTTTTCTTTCATTTAAAGCATTTATTTTCTTAATTTCTCCTTTATTATCTAACCTCAGCAGAGTATATATGTTATAAGAATGGTTATTTATTTAAGGGATGCCCTTAAAGGTTAATATATATTAAAGAGTTGGTATTTCATATAAAAGTAGCAAGCTACCTTAACTTTTCAACAGAAATATTTCTAATATTTCAATGAATGAAAGCTTTATTGTTTGGAATTGTTATAGATAATAGTTATCTTAGAGTTAAGTATAAAGTTCCTTATTTAGTGAACTGAAATTTTATATTTAGGGATAGCAAACACTCCATGGTTTCTTCCTTCCAGCTTTGTTTTGCAAATGTCATTTAAATGTCACCAAGTATGTCAACTTTTTCTTGGAGTTATTTCATGGTAATATCACACTGATTTTCTAGCAGTACAGGAATGATTCCTTTATACTTATGTGTACCTATTGTGTGCCAAGCATTGTGTGAGGTACTGGGATTACAGATATGAGTAAAACATAGATGTTGTCATCCTTGGATTCATAGTCTAGTGATGGAAAACAAACCTTTAATTATACAACTGCAGCAATGGGTTAAGTGCTCTTAGAGAGTAGGTACAATGAGCTTACGTAGGTCAGGTTAGGACAACCAGTTATACTGAATGTGAAAGCATAAAATGGCTATTGATCTACCGTTCTTCCATCTCTCTCTACAATATATTAGTAATGAATGTGGTTTTACCTAAGGCAAGCTATAGCATTTTGGAGTCCTGAAAATTCCATGAGGAGGTAATTCAGGAGCAGTGAGGCATTAAAAATGTTTAAGTTTATAAGCCTTAATTAATCATGGTCCATCAGTATTTAAAAGATTGAGAGACTCACTGACAGAGATTTCCCCATAAAATTTAAATTCAGATTATAGAATTACAGACCTGGTATAATTTCGGAGGCCCCATAGTCTCCTCCTTCACTCTTACTTTCAGAGTCTATGTAGAAATGAAATTTCTGGTGAGCATTAATAAGAGTACATTTGGAAAGAGAAGGGAGTTTAGCTGTACAACAAATAGTTGGGCAAGTTGGATGATTGTTTTACAATTACTAGCATTAGTGATTTGTTATTATGCAGTGTTGTAAATCTTCATGGAATCTTAAAACTTGGCCATTGAATATCTACTAGTCTTATAAAAAGGAAGTCACGACCTTTTTATGAAGCCTGCAGGATAGTTCTAGTTCTTTCTTTGCAATCACCTGAAATTGTATTTCATGTAACTTTACCTAATTAGACTGACTTCTGTTCTCTAAAATAAAAACAGCAAACAAAAACAAAACCGAACTAAAAGTTTAATGAAATAATTCTTAACCCTTACATAGTGTGATAAACTCTGTTATTTTCTATTTTACTCCATTAAAAAGTATTTGGCCATAATTCACTAAATTGATTTTATGACCCACAAATGTATCATAGCTTGCAGATTAAAAAAACATTAGACTGTCATATCTATTAGGAGAACCATTTTGTTTTGTTTTTAATCTCTCATGGTCATAGGCACAGAGCATGGCTCATAGAAGGACCTTGATACTTGCTTTCCTGGAAACAAAAAACCCCAAAAAACTTGCTTAATGAACAAATGGAATAGTAAGAACCTATCCCCACTCCCTTTTCTCTTTTTGAATGTCAGTTTCTCTTTTTAGTACTACATGGTTGCTCTACCTTCTACTTTGCATGTTTGACATCATGCCTTCGCTTTCCCATTACTTGACAGTATTTCACTTTTATCTGTCTCTCTAGCTTCTAGCCTTGGGGTCTTTCAGCCTAACTGTTCCTGCTGCAAACTGCCATAATCTTTTTGTCTTTCTTAGTCATTTTCTTAAGAAGAGAACTTTGGTGGTTCCAGGTTGGCCTGGTTTAGGCAGACACTTCTGTTGTCCATGTGTCCCTCAGTTTCTGTCCCTGAGCCTCCTAGTCCTGGTAGCAGTGGGGGGAGGGGAAGAGAGGGAGAAGCGGGAGAGGTGGAGGAGTCAGGGGAAATTCTTTAGTAAAGCTTGTATGATGAAGTGCCCATAGATGGCGTTGGGGGCATGCCAGATCATGTGATGGAAATCTCTAGTTCAATAGCAAAAATGCCAGACTTGACTTGAGGAGAAACTTTTATTAACCCCCCACAAAGTATTTTTCTTATTTCTATGTTTATTTCATTAAAACAATTTCAAAATGAATACCAAAATTTATAAAAGTTAATATTCTTCTAAAGTAACAGTATTCAAATTCATGGTCTTGTGTTAGAAAAGTTTTGTAGAATTGCTTAATGTTTTAAAGTATTCAAGATGGATAATAAATGTCAACTTAGATGATGAATACCAACAGATAGTAAAAATGATCCTAATTGCTTGTTGCATTTTTAAAAAATTAAATGTTACCTTTATAGTTTGCTTGAGTTCCTCTTAATAGTAACACTGTACAATAGTTTTCTTTCAATCATTCTTATTGTGGTAAATATATCGGTAACAAAACATTGGCCATTTAGCAATCTTCACATGTCCAGTTTAGTGGCATAAATGTTATATTCATCATGTTGTTTAACCAACACTCCTAACCATTCCAGAGTTTTCTGTCACCCTTAACAGAAGAAGCTCATTGTCTCCTAAGCATTGTGTCTTCCTTTCCCCCTTTCTATTGAAGTCTTTAGATATATAAGATACTATTGTTTAGATATATAAAATAAAAAGAATTTATTTTATTTTATTTTTGTTGAAGATATACACAGAAAACATATACCAATTTAACAGTTTTCCCATTTACAGTTCAGTGACTGTAATTATATTCTTTAAATTGTACAACTATATGCGCCTCCTTTTCTGAGCTGTTCCTCTCTATTAACATCAACTTACTGCTCCCAGTGTTTCTTTTCTAATCTTTCAAGCTGCTGTTGTCAGTTTGATCTCATACTATTAGATCTTAAAATAGCATAATGCAAAAGGCAGACATTCTTTATTAGTAAAGCTAAACTATTGTTTGGTTTTAAAAAGACTTCAGGAGATATTTTTGGTTTATGGTTTGAAGATTATCTCAGGGAAATAGTTTACGGGGTTCTTTCAGGCTCCATGGGTCCAAAAAGTCTGGAGCCCATGAGAATCTAAAGTTATATTTTGTTTTTCCCAGTTTTGATCAGGATTCTCTTATGGAATCGTTGATCAAAATGTTCAATAGTGGTAGCCGGGCGACATCCTTTTCTTCTGGTCTTATTTCAAATGAGGTAGTTGTGAAGGAAGGTAATTAACCACATCTTCCATTTGCTCCTTCTATTCCTGATACTCTTTCTTCCTCTGTTGCTTCAGGTGAATAGAGATCAATTGTTCTACCTTGGATGTCCACTTGTAAACTTAAAAACCCCTGTTCACTCTGTATGGAATTAGGTGGTAGACAGAAGTACTCATTATGTTATTAAGTTAATGGTGATGGCCCATGAAACCATGACCCTAAACCTCCAAACCAAGTAGCCACATCCCATCGGTGTTCACTTCTGCACAAAGAGCGTCAGCAACTACTCTTATTTGTGTGTGTCACATTGTAAATATAGCTATCACATGATTTTTGTCAATTCAACTTTTCACAGGTTTACTACTTACTGACAACAATTACATCAATTGCCTGTTCAACCCTACTCATAATCAGTGTGATTTTTCCTTTGCTGTAAACTAAATTTCAGTATTCCGTAAGCAGAACTCTCTTAAGATGCTATTATAGAAGTAGATATTGTGAGGAATAGAAAGATGCTTTTAGTTTTTTTTAATATAAGAACTATTCACCTCAGAAAACCAAACCCACTGCTATCAAATTGATTCCAACTCATAGCAACCCTATGTAGGGTTTCCAAAGCTGTAAATCTCTACAGGACAGAAAACTTCCTCTTACTCCTGAGGAGTGGCTGGTGGATTCGAACTGTTGACCTTGTGGTGAGCAGCCCGATGCATAGCTACTGTACCACCAGGGCTCCTTAAGATTTACCTGTTGTTATTTTTGTTTAATGCCATTGAGTCATTTCTGATTTATAGAGACCCTGTATAGAGTTTCCAAGGAGTAACTGGAGGGTTTGAATTGCCATCCTTATATGGTTAACAGTCCAATGCTGATCCTACAGCACTACACTAGGACTCTACAATTCACCCAGAACACTATTAAAACTAATAAAAGTATTGATCATCATGAAATTGTCCCTAAACCAGCATCTCTTCTATCTGATCTCTGTTTGTTTGCCTCCCCTCTCTCTGCCATGAGATCATTTTGTATCGGAGCCTCTTGCTTGCTTGTTATTAAGTCCCATCAAGGTATTTCCAACTCATAGCAAACCTGTATAGGGTTTTCAAGGAGTGGCTAGTGGTTTAAACTGCCAACCTTGTGGTTAGCAATACAGTGCTTATCCTGTAGCACCACACCAGGACTCCTCTTGCTTGCTTGTTGTGGTTGTTGTAAGATGCCATCAAGTCGGTACCGACTTGTGTACAACAGAATGAAACACTGCCTGGTCCTGGGCCAACCTCACAATTGTTGCCACACTTGAGCCCATTGATGCTGCCACTTTGCCAGTCCATTTCTCTGGGAGTCTTCCTGTTTTTTCTGACCCTCCACCTTACCAAACATGAAATCCTTCTCCAGGAACTGGTCCCTCCTGACAATATGTCCAAAGTAAGAGAGATAAAGCTTGACCATCATGGCTTCTAAGGTGCACTCTGGCTGCGCTTCTTCCAATAAATATCTGTTGGTTCTTTTGGTAGCCCATGGCAATTTCAAAATTCTCCTCCAACACCATAACTCAAAAGCATCAATTCTTCTATGATCTTCGTATTCACTGTCCAACTTTCACATGCATATGAGGTTATTGAAAATACCATGGCTTAGGAGAGGTGCAGCTTAGTCCTCAAGCTGACATCTTTGCTCTTCAACACTTTAAAAAAGTCTTGTGCAGCAGATTTGCCTAATGCAATACGTTGTTTGATTTTTTGACTGTTGCTTCCGTGAGTGTTGATAGTTGATCCAAGAAGAATGAAGTCCTTGCCAACTTCAGTCATTTCTCCATTGATAAGAATGTTGTTTATTGGTCCAGTGGTGGGATTTTTGTTTTCTCTACATTGAGAAGTAATCCATACCGAAGACTTAGGCTCCTGTTTCTTTCTCCAGGGCACTGTCTCTCTGCTACTGGTGCTCTGCTTCTTTGTGTCACCTTTCTCATTCTGCAGCCCTCTCTCTGTGTCTTCTCATCTCTCTCCACTGACTGCATTTCTCTCTCACTTTCTTCTTGCCTCCCTTGTTTCCCTCTCTCTCCTTTTCTGCTTCTCCTTCCTTTCTTCCTCCCTGCCTTGCTTTATCTCTCCTTTCCCTCTAGCTGCCTTTTCTCTTTCTACCCCTTTTTTAACATCCCCCATGTCTCTCCTTTTCTCCCTCTCTCCTTTCTTCTCAGACTCTGCCACGTTAATTATTATTTTTTGTCTGCCTGGCTTACTGTTCTTAAGGATTTTTTATATTTGTTTCTTTGATTTCTATTTTATTACTTAGCAATTTCTTAATATTGTGTGTTCTTTATGTATTTTTCTCTTCTCTGTAATTTCTTTTGCCTTAAAACTTATTTTAATATGGCCTAATTTTTAATTAAAACCTTTCAACTTCAGCTTCCAGTTCTACTTTGTTTGGTATTTGTTAATTGAAAGAGAGAATTCCATGATTTAGCTCGTTTTTTATCTCAAGTTCTGGTCTAAGAATGGATAGAGTTCTTTGGGTTAGATACCCATTCCTGTTCTGAATGGGAGTCTGGTAGGGTGTTGAGTCGTGTGTGTGTGTGTGTGTGTGTGTGTGTGTGAGTGAGAGAGAGAGAGAGAGAGAGAGAGAGAGAGAGAGAGAGAGAGAGAGAGAGAGAGAGAGAGAGAGAGAGAGAGAGAGAGAGAGAGAGAGAGAGAGAGAGAGAGAGAGAGAGAGAGAGAGAGAGAGAGAGAGAGAGAGAGAGAAATAGAAACTAACTGGTGTGTATGAATGCTGAGTGGGTTTGCTTTATAAATGTCCTTGGGCACAGTAAGTAGTATACTTGATCTCCAAGATGCAGGATCCCTGGGTTCAAGTAAATACTTGATGTATAGATGATGTTGTTGTTAGGTGCCATCAAGTCGATAACCAACTCATAGTGACCTTATGAGTCGAAACACTGCCCAATCCTGGGCCAACCTCACTACTGTTGCCACACTTGAGTCCATTGATGCTGCCACTTGGCCAATACATCTCGTTGGGGGTCTTCTTCTTTTTCTCTTGACCCTCCACCTTACCAAACATGATGTCTTTCTCCAGCGACTGGTATATAGATAGTAGAGAAGTATTATATTTAAGGTTATTAACTTCTATAATGGAGTCTGGTGTGGCATTATAGGATAAGCGCTGGACTGCTAACCACAAGGTCAGCGGTTGAAACTCACTAGCTGCTCTTCAGAAACCCTATATACAGGGTTGGTATGAGTCTGAACTGTCTCGGTGGCACATAACAACAACAACATAATCTAAATTAATACTTAAAGAATGTTTTCAAAATTGGAACATTAGAAGAAAAAAATCCTAACTTTGCTGTTTAATGGTGGTGGTGGTGGTGTGCCATGGAGGCTGTTCTTACTCAAGCGACCCTGTATAGGGTTTCTGAGGCTGTAAATCTTTACGGGAGCAGAAAGCTTCATATTTCTCCCATGGAACCACTGGTAGTTTCGAACTGCTGACCTTGAGGTTTCACTGTGAGTCGCTGTTAATTCAGTTTAGTTGTCTAGAGAGAACTATATTATAGTTTTAATAGAAACTAAGCATAACTTCGTATGTGTAGGATATGTAATTTGGCAAGCAGCATACAATAAAAATAAATTTAGTTACCTAGCAATATTGTGTTTTTGTGATTCAACATTTATGACTGTGCTTCTTTGTATCCAAGGATATGTACGTCTAAATAGAAATTATTTGAAGAAAATTATAGGTGAAT
The DNA here is from genome assembly GCF_000296735.1 of Chrysochloris asiatica. Taxonomy (NCBI): domain Eukaryota; kingdom Metazoa; phylum Chordata; class Mammalia; order Afrosoricida; family Chrysochloridae; genus Chrysochloris; species Chrysochloris asiatica. The sequence goes on from NW_006408618.1 coordinate 4,085,508, forward strand.
TTAATATTGAAAACATGCTTTTGTGAAATGAAGAAATTTATAAAAAATGAATCTCCTTTTTGATTATTTATAAATCTAAACTTTAATAAATTACATTACTTACATACCTGTAATTTTCAATGGTGATTTTCTCAATTTATATATATTTTCAGAAATTCCTGTTTGAATTTTTATAGGAATCCATGGGCAAGAGTTATGATGGGAGAGCTTATGTTATCACTGGCATGTGGAACCCGAAAGCACCAATATTTCTGGCACTTAATGAAGAAACACCAAAAGGTAAGTTAAAAAAAAAAAAACTCTGTATTACTATTTTAAATATTTCATTCAAGCAATGTTTTTTTTCCTGTCATATTAAAAAAATATGATATGCATTTAAAATGGAGACATTATTCTTATTTAGAATCCAGGGTACCTTTTCATGCTTACAATGGGAAATAGCGGAGAGAACCCTTTATATGAAAGAATCCCTTCATAAGATAATGTAAATGAATGTTTTTAGGTTGTAGAGAAAGCTTTTGAGCTTTGTCACTGTCTTTGAGTCAATTCCAACTTGTAGTGACTCCATAGGACAGAGTAGAACCGCTCTGTAGGGTTTCTGGGGTTGTAAATATTTATGGAAACAGACTGCCCTTATTTTTCTCCTGTAGAGCTGCTGGGTTCAAGCCATCAACCTTTCAGCTAACTTCCCATTTGTAACCCACTGCCCCACCAGGGCTCCTTTTGAGGTTGTTGTTGTTGTTGTTGTTGTTGTTGTTGTTATTGTTATGTGTCGTGGAGTTGGTTCTGAATCATAGCGACCCTGTACAGGGTTTCCAAGGCTGTTCCATGGGAGCAGAAAGCCTCATCTTTCTCCCATGGAACAGCTGGTAGTTTCAAACTGCTGACCATGATAGAGTCCTTGGGTGATGTAAACTATTAATATATTCAGCTATTAGGTTAAAGTTTTCAAGTCCATCCACAAGCACCTGAGAAAAAAGGCTGGGGATCTAGTTCCAAAAAATCTACTATTGAAAACCCTGTGAAACATAGTTCTACTCTGCCACACATGGGGTCATCATGTGTCAGAATGAACTTGAACAGTAACTGGTGGTATTGGAATAGAAGGATATGAAAGAGATTAATGAAAACAAGGACTACTTATTTTTTTTTTTTTCATTTATTAATTATTTTCAGTTTTTTGATTTGGGATCTCAGTAGCATTTTTCTTGTGAATTTGTATACATGAAAGATTTCATTTATGTCAAGTTTTTTTTGTTTTTTTTTTAGCTGTTTACCTTTTCATCTTACAGCTAACATTAGACAAGAGACATAAATGTTAAACAGTCACATTTGTTACTTTTTCCACTGGGCTTTTTTATTCCTACTTTATCCAGATGTTAGTAATTGTCTACATTATATGCTTCTCTACCTTTTACTTAAAATATAAACTTTTATTTAATGATTTATAGTTTCACCCTCAATACTTCTCTATCATTCAGCCAATAATTCGTATTGAGAAAATAATGGATGGATTTGTTTTTTCTTTGGTGGTAGTTATATGCCATAGAGTCAATTTAGACTCATAGCCACACTGTGTAGGGTTTCTGAGACTGTAAATCTTTACAGAAGTAGAAAACTTCATCTTTGTCCTGTGAAGCATCTGGTGGACTCAAACTGCTGGCTTTGTGGTTAGAAGCCCAATGCTTAACCCACTAACCACCAGAACTCCTTGTTGTTTCTTTATTTGTGAGTTATTTAGTGTATACCCACAGTAGACTTTTGGTTAAAGTCAGGAAGCGTTAGTGAACATTGGTAAAGAAATGCAATCTGTTAATGAAGACCATTAAAGTAATTATTCTCAAACTTTCTTGAAGAAAGTATTCACCAGTTTCAAAAATTGCATGCATTGGATCATACATCAACCTATTTCAAAACGAGGGCTAGTAAAGGAAACAAAAAAGATGATTATATAATATTTCATTTTTAAAATATATTAGGAATAAATAATTTTACACCTACAGTTTGTTATTTCTGGAGATAGACTTGCAAATACTGGCCTGTAACTTTCTTTCTTGTAATCATTTAGATTGAAAACACAATGAAAAAAATAAGCCAGTTGATAAATTTTAGGAATGAAACATAAGAATCTTAAACATTAAGTTATAAAAAGTCGTTTTTAGTCTTTTTATAATATAGCAGGCAGTTCGTTTTTATTTTACATTTTAACTCACATTTGTTTTGTGAATAAAAGAGCATGTTTTTAAAAAATTTTCCTATTAAAGAAACTTTGTATACCATGTATACAAAAAAGTTATATCCAAAAGTAAAATGCCTTTAAAATTTTAAATTATTTCATATACTACACAAAAATGTGAACCTGTTTTTAAGATTTCAAAATTGTGTCCTTGAAATTAAAATTATTTCGAAAATTCACAAATTAAATTGTTTTATTTTTACAGAAGTTGAATCTGAGCAGTGAATTGTCTTGTATCTTTTCTATGCACCAAGCTTCTCTTAGCTAGTTGTAGATTATATATTGTATCTGATGCTATTTTCTCTTACTCCTCAACATTGTTGTTGTTAAGCACCTTCTAGTCAGTTTTGACTCATAGCGACCCCATTTAGGGTTTTGGAGAGTGGCTGGTGGGTTTAAACCACCAATCTTGCAGTCATCAGTCCAGTGCTTAACCTACAGTGCCACACCAGTAACCTTTAGCATTGTTGTTCTTGTTGCTAGGTGTCGTTGAGTGAGCACTGATTCATAGCAACCTGATGCACAACAGAATGAAACATTGCCATTCCTGAGCCAACTTCACAGTCATTCCTAGGCCTGAGTGCATTACTGCCACCATTGTGTAAATCCATCTTGTTGAGAGTCTTCCTCTATGTTTTTCTATCCCCCATTTTACCAAACATGATATTCTTCTCCAGGGACTGATCCCTCCTGATAATATGTCCGAAATATGAGAAATGAAGTGTGGCCATTCTGACTTCCAAGGAGTATTCTGACTGTATTTATTCCAACACAGATTGGTTTGTTCTTTTGGCAGTCTTTGGTACTTTTAATATTCTCCTCCAACAGCTTAATTCAAGTGCATCAATTCTTCTTTGGTCTTCCTTATTGCCTGTCCAACTTTCACATGCATATGAGGTTATTGAAAATACATGGCCTGGATTGAGTGCACCTTAGTTTTCAAACTGACATCTTTGCTCTTCAGTACTTTAAGAGGTCTTGTGAAGCACACTTGCCTAATGTAATAATAGGTTGTTTGATTTCTTGACTGCTGCTTTCATGAGTGTTGCTGGTTGATTCGAGCAAAAAGCAGTCTTTGACAACTTCAGTCTTTTCTCCATTTATATACATGTTGTTTATTGGTCCAGTGGTGAGAATTTTTGTTTTCTTTAGTTGAGATGCAACCCATACTGAGACCATGGTCTTTGATCTTGATTAGTAAGTATTTTAAGTCCTCTTCGCTTTCAGCAATCAAGGCTGTTTCATCTGCATATCACAGGTTGTTAATGACTGTTCCTCCAATCCTGATGTCTCGTTTTTCTTCATATAATGCAGCTTCTTTCTTTGCTCAGCATATGGACTGAATACGTATGGTGAAAGAATACAACCCTGGTGCACACCTTTCCTAACTTTAAACCGTTCAGTGTTCCCATATTCTGTTCTAACAATTGCCTTGTGGTCTGTGTGGTCTGTGTCCTCATGAGTACAATTAAGTGCTTTGAATACTCATTCTCTGCAATGTTGTCCATAGCTTGTCATGATCCACACAACCAAAAGCCTTTGCATAGTCAATAAAGCACAAGTAAACAGCTTTCTGGTATTCTCTGCTTTTAACCTCAATCCATCTGACACCAGCAGTGATATACCTTGTTCTATGTCCTCTTTTGAATCCAGCGTGAACCTCTGGACGTTCCCTGTCAGTGTGTGTTTGCAGCCATCTTTGTATTGTCTTTACCAAGATTTTACTTGCATGCAATATTAATGATACTGGTGAATTTGAACTGCTAACCCTGTAGCTCAAACCACATTGTGGTCCAGTATAGGAGTATATTATATAAAGTTTGAAAAAAAGATTATTGAGGGTTTATTCTAATCGCGTAGTGGTTACGAATCAGGCTGCGAACCACAAGGTCAGCAGTTCGAAACTACCAGCTGTTCCGCGGGAGAAAGATGAGGTACTCTGCTCCTGTAAAGATTTACAGCCTCGGAAACCCTGTGCAGGGTCGCTATGAGTCGGAACCGACTCCACGGCGCATAACAACAACAACAATTCTAATCGTGGGGTTGGTTATTTGAGCTCTCTTTAAACTGAAAACTAAAAGTGGTGGGTAAAATAAACAAATATATTTGACAGAAATGAATACATGATCAAATGGTATGCAATAACCAAGACACAGATTCAAAAACTTAAGTGAATCTCAAGCAAGCTCTTTGTTGTTGTTGTTAAGTGCCCTTGAGTTGGTTCCAAGAGCATCTGGTGGGTTTGAATCACCAATCTTGTGGTTAGCAGTCCAGTGCTTTTCATAAAGCACCACACCAGGACTCTAAGCAGAATAGTAAAATGAAATTAATTCTATAATGAAGCTAAAGAAAACCACTAGGCACTGGTCTATTATTGTTACCTGTTGTTGAGCTGGCTTTTGACTAATGGTGAACACCTGTGTTACCAAGTAGCTTGACTCTGTAGGGTTTTCTAGATCACAGAGTTGATGAAGCGTATTGCCAGGCCTTTTTATGTGGAGCATCTGAGTGGATTCAGATCACTAGCCTTTTGGTTACTAGCTAATCATAAACTGCTTAATGCCATCCTGGGATTATGACACTCATCTAGAAGATTGCAAATTCAGAATAAAATGAGATTATGAACACATGGGTCCTGGTGTAGTGTTGTAGGATAAGCTCTGAATCACAAGGTCCACAGTTCAAACCCACCAGCCTCTATTAGTCAGTAGAGTCTGCTCAACAGAACTTAACAACAATAGTAACATAAACAAGATAAAATTTTGATTGATAAGATTATATACACTATGCTGTGTATGGAGGGTCCAATGGTGTGGGCAAAGTATAGTTTCTTTATGGGATATATAATATGATGGATAATATGTTAGGTCTAGGATCAGGTAGCAGGATGGAGGAGAAGGCAGCACCTAATGTAGATTGTTGTTTTTGTTATGTGCTGTGGAGTCGGTTCTGACTCATAGCGATCCTGTACAGGGTTTCCGAGGCTTTAAATCTTTACGGGAGCAGAATGCCTCATCTTTCTCCCATGGAACAGCTGATAGCTTCAAACTGCTGACCTTGCAGTTTGCAGCCCGATTCGTAACCACTACGCTACAAACAACAAAAACCCATTGATATTGAATCAGATCTGACTCATGGTGACCTCATTTGTGTCAGAGTAGAGCTGTATTTCATAGGGTTTTCAGTGGCTGCCTTTTTGAAAGTAGATTGCTAGGATTTTTTTTTTTTTTTTTTTGTCTGATGTGTCTCAGGGTGGACTTGAACCACCATCCTTCACTGTTTGTGTTGGCCAGGGACCTCTTTTGTTTAAATTAGGTAGGTTCACAGCAAAAAGATGGTACATAAACTGAGAACTGAAAAATAGTGGTAGTTTCCAGGCAGAAAGGAAATAATATTTAGCATTGGAATGTCTTAGAGACAAGAAGAAGCAAGTACTTTAGTTGAACTAAAATAGTGTATTAGATACAGACTGTGAGTGTGTAGACATAAGATTGGAGAGATACTCATAGGCTAGATCATTAAGGAGGTTTGAATTTACAGCATGAACAATGCGTAGCCATTTAATAAACCCTTATTTTATGTGTGTTTGTCATCGTTCTGGTGAAATTATAAACTCCATGACAGTAGATAGTGTGATATTTACTCTTAAATATGTGCTTTCTAGTTCTATTTAGAATTTATTGGTTTGCTTATTTATTCATCAAATATATATTAAAATACAGGAACTGGTGCAAAGAAAAATATGATATGGTCCCTGACTCTGAACAAAATATTTTGTTGTTTTATAGTACCTAGGTGGCATTTTATACCCACTTGTTGATTTGAATTCATTTATACCCACTTGTTGAAATAAATCTTTTTTTCTGACTTCAGATTCCATGATACACCTTTGACTAGAAACTGCATGTGTGTTTTACAACTGTTTAGTCTTATGATCTGCAATTAAATTTCTGTTACAGATAAACGAGTGTACATGACAGTGGCTGTGGATATGGTAATCACAGAGGTGGTGGAGCCTGTCCGCTTTCTCCTGGAGACAGTAGTTCGTGTGTACCCTGCAAATGAGCGGTTTTGGTATTTCAGCAGAAAGACTTTCACAGAAACGTTCTATATGAGGTTGAAACAGGTAAGATCTCTTTGTTCTTTTCATGCACTAATAAATACTTTCTACTTTTCTTTTTAAAAGCCAAGATAATGCCTTAAGTAAAAATAAAAATCAGTACAATTCCTTAAAGAATTGAACAATATTTGCACTAGGTATTAAAAAAAGCTTCACCTAAGCAATACTTTATGTATTTATTTTTTAACTTTTTATTGTGAATTGAGTGGAATCTTACAGAGCAGATCATCAGTTTTGCATTCAACAACCCATACATTTTGCTTCACCACATGGTTGTAATCCTCTGCATGTATCAACAGTTAGCAGCATTTACCTCTGTTCACTTTAACTATTGCAATCCACCCTGTGTCTCTCACTACATTCATTTTTCCTCAGTTTACCTCCCTCTTGTTGTATACTGCCTGCCCTGTCACTCATGTTAACATGTATCTAGCCTCTAGCTCATGAATAATTTTCCTTCCCCTCCCCTAATCAAGAATTTTTTTTTTTTTTTTGTTTAGCATCTTTTATAGCATTGATCTCATACAATGTTTGTCCTTTTGTGATTGACTAACTTCATTCAGCATAAGGCCCTACAGGTTCAACCATGTTGGGAAGTGTTTCACAGATTCATTACTCTTCATCATTTTGTTGTATTCCATTGTATGTATGTAACAGAATTTGTTTAACCATTCTTCTGTTGATGGGCTTTTAGGCTGTCATTATCTTTTTGGTATGTGTCTTGTAGACAGCATATTTAAGAATCCTGTTTTCTTTTCCATTCTGCTCTTTATGTTTCTCTCTTTTTTTTTTTTTTTTTTCTTATGTCTCTTAACTGGTCCATTTAATCCATTCAGTGTAAGTATCTATAGGTATGAATTGATTGTTGTCATTTTTGGTATTTTTTTTGTGGAGCTGCTGGATTCTTTTGTCCCACATCATTTTCTACGCTGAGTTCATTTTGTTTGTGAGTCTTTGCTTTTGTTTTTTGTTATCCTCTTCAGCATGTAACAACAACAATAATGTTTACTAAATATTTCTGATTTTCTTCCTTAATCACTGTCCAGCTTTCACATGCATATGAGGCTATTGATAATACCATTCTTCTTTTTGATTGTTCTAGCTTACTGGTATTGAGAGATTTATCTTCAAACTCACTAATACAGGCTTCCATTGCTTTGTATCTACTCCTTTGCTCTTTTCAATGTGTGGTCCATTTCTCAGATTTCAGTACAAATCTTCTGGATTTCTAACTTCTTGTTCTGTGTTGTTTCAAAAATTTAATTTATTTTATCTGCTTGTTCTTGTTTTCCTGAATTCTTCTAAGGTTTTTATTGTGTTCTATTTGCTTTCCATGATCTTTCTAAAGATCCTTTGAAGGTACCTTCTTATCATTCTTTTCAGTTCTTTTTCAGTTAGATCTATTACCTTTTCTTTCTTAGAAACATCATCTGGTTCTGCATCTTGGTGATTTGTTTGAGCCATTCCTCTTGTTTTTCATGTAAGCTCAAATTATCTGTTGTCTCCAGGGCATTGTGAAATTGTAATATTTGTTAAAAAACACAAACAAACAGTGCAGTTGTTGGACTCAGAGGGGAGCAATCTCGGGGGGGTTCTTGCAATTCAAGGATCTCATGAGATGGTTGTGGAAAGGATGTGACAGCAGAGTTCCTGGCCCTAGGTGGAGTTCCTGTTGGCCTTTGTGTTATCTATGTTCAGGTCACTCAGTCAGGAAGTAGTTTGTATGGCTCTTGATGGAGCTGGTTTCAGTGTATGTTAGGACCACAGGGAAGCTAGGGCCAGGGTGACTGGGTAAATACTAGTCTGGTGGCTCTGTGAGTTTTATAGGTATAGAGCTGAGCCCATCTGAATCTAGGCACCAAAATGGCACACCAAGCAGTGCAGCTGGCCCCTACCTCATGCTGGCACACAAATACGGATCTCTTCCAATCAGTTGGACAGATAGTTGTCTTCCAGATTTCTTGGCAGAAATGAGTTAGTGCCTCCTGTGCCGCTGCCCCACTTTCTTGAAAGATTTCAATTTTTATTCCATCAATTCCTGGTGCCTTGTGCTTTGCCAATTCCTTCAATGTACCTTGGACTTCCTCCTTCTGTATCATTGGCTCTTGATTATATGCTACCTCTTAAAACGGTTGAACATTAACCATTTCATTTTGGTACAGTGACTCTTTGTATTCCCTCCATCAGATCTCTTGATACTTTCTGCATCATTCAATAATTTGCCCAGTGAATCTTTCAATAATGAAAGTCGAGGCTTGAATTTTTCCTTCACCCTTGGCCTGCATGAATCTTCTCTGCCGGGCCTCCGCTGCCAAAGTTGCTCATAAGATGGTCGAGCTGTGTCTGACTAGCTGTTCACCAGTCAGTTTCCCTCTTTCACAGTCCCTGCTCAGCCTCTGCTAACCTTTCTTCTGTAGAAATTCTAGAAACCTGTACTGCATACTTACAAAATATGGACATGCTTAATAGAAATATTGGTTGTTTATATAAAAGGACTTTTTTGCCTTTTATATACAATTATTCACAACAGAAAGACTAAACACAGAATTATCATATGCTTGTAAAATGATAATGAAAAAATTTCCCACCATTATCTGACTAATTACTAATTGCTGTAATTACCTTTGCTTATAATATTAGGTAATCAATATTATATGACTACATTGTTTGCCATTAACTGTAAGGTTACAAAATTATTTCATGTTAAATTAGCAAAGTTGAATTTCTACGACATCCTTAAATTAGACAGTTTTGTGGTTAAATTATGTAATTTTTGTTTAATAGTGGAAGAAGATAATAACTGAAAAATGATTTGAATTTTAATAGAAACATCTAGCATCAGTTTTGTGAAATCAGGGTAAAATGTTCTACTGGAATAGGTGAAATTTTTTATTATTTCTAATCTCCCAAGTTTAAAAGTGCTTTTTTCTCCAAACACTGTAATATGTAAAATTATAACAGTATGTACAGTCTTGGGTTACAAATGAGATCCCTTCCTGTGTGTGTCTTGAAGTTGAATTTGCAAGTTTAAGTCAGAACAGGAGCACATGGTTTTTATTTAGCCTTCTATAGATGCAAGAAAAACTTTGAAGCCTTGTCAATAATTTAAAAGCTACATGTATAGCATGTGAAGGTGATTGTGATGAAGACTTTGTTGCTAGTAGGGGTTGGTACAGTCATTTCAGAGTGAGGAGAAATTTACATACCATTATTGAGTTGTCTGTAAGTGGAATGTTCATAACCCAGGACTGCCTGTACAGTTAATAACTATAGAAACTACTTACCTATTCTTTATCAAAAACAGAGAAACAAAACTTTGTCATGATTCAGTTGTTTCATATATCAGATACTTGGAAATTATTGTGGTTTTCATGTTTCATAAAATTATTAGAACTATGGTTCGGCTTAGCTTATATTACTGTTTGGACTCTTTTGTGTCATTGATTTTTTATTGCATTTTCTAATGAAAATTAGATGAGCAATATTCAAAACTGTAGTCTCCTGAGCAACTTTTAATATTTTGCTATGACATTTTCTCACGTGTTTTGGGTAGCGTAGTTGTTATGACTGTTGTTGTTGTTGTTAAGTGCCATCAAGTCAGTTCCGACCAATAGTGACCCTGTTAAGGGTTTCTGAGGAGTGACTGGTGAGCTTGAACCACCCACATTGTATTTCAAACGACCTTGCAGTCCAGCACATTAACCAACAGCACCACACCAGGACTCCTTATGACTATTAGAGGTCCTATTTGTTATTTTAAGCTAAAGGAATATTCAGATTTTTATAACAGTGAGCAAAGAATCTGTATAGAAAGTACCATTTTTCTAGAGACAATTTATAAGTTATTATTATGTCAATTTTATCTACTGGAGGTGGAGAGAAAATTAGCTTTTCCTTGAATTCTAGTATTCTTGCTTATCTGACTTCCTATTCTTATATATTACATCTAGTGAGTTTTTATTATTGGATGGTTTCATATCTCAAACTGTTAATATTGAGTGGCCCTGCATGTTTGTTAGCTTGTCGTGTTGTGGTTGTTTATGTGTTGCTGGTTTTTCAAATATCAGAGGGGTCACTCATGGTGGGTAGGTTTCAGCAAAGCTTCCAGACTAAGAACAGACTAGGAAGAAGGAGTTAGGTGGTCCACTTCTGAGGGATTAGCCATTGAAACCCTTATGAATAACAGTGGAACATTGTATAATATAATGCCAGAATATCAGCTCCTCCAGTTGGAAGACACTCAAAATATGACTGAAGAAGAACTGCCTCCTCAGAGTAGAATCAATCTTTATGTTATAGAGCAAAGATTTTGGGACCTTCATTTGCTGATGGAGCACAGCACAAAATTGGAAGAAACAGCTAAATATTCCATTAATAATATGAAGGTGAAATGTGTGAAGTATGAACTCTAGGAAAATTGGAAGTTGTCAAAAATGAAATGGAATGCATAAATATTGATATCCTAGGAATTGTTGAGCTGAAATGACTGGTTTAGCAATTTTGATTTGGACAATTATATGTTTTGCTATATTGAGAATGACAAATTCAAGAGGAATGGTATCACATTCAACTTAAAAAAAAAATATTTCAGCATCTATCTTGAAGTACAATGCTGTGTGTTAGGAAAATATCTTTAAGCCTACAAGGAAGACCAGTTAATACCACTATTAATCAAATTTATGTACCAACCACTAATGCCATTGATGAAGAAATTGAAGAATTCTACCAACTTCTTCAGTCTGAAATTATTTAAACTTGCAGTCAAGATGCATTGATAATTATAGGTGATTGGAACTCAAAAGCTAGAAACAAACAGGAGGGATCAATAGTTGGAAAATATGACTTTGGTGATAGAATGAAGCTGGAAATGGAATGGCAGAATTTTGTAGAACCATTAGCTTATTCATTCCACATGCCCCCTTTTCAATGACATAAAAGGCAACTATACACTTGGAGGGGAGTACAGTGGCTCTGTACTGTAAGCACTGGACTGAAAACTACAAGGTTGACAGTTCTAGTTCACCAGCTGTTCTGTGGTAGAAAGAATGAGGCTTTCTGCTCCCACAAAGATAAACAGCCTCAGAGCTGTCACTGTGAGTTGGAACTGACTCAGTGGCATGTGGACTTCACTAGGTGGAATACACAGGAACCAAATTGATAACATCTGTGGAAAGAGAGGATAGAGAAGCTCAATGTCATCAGACAAAACAAGACTAGGAGTTGAATGTGGACCAGGCTATCAATTATATAATTTCATTTATACAAGTTCAGGCTGAAGCTGAAGAAAATGAAAACAAGTCTGTGAGAGCGAAAATATGATGGTGAGTATATTCCAACCAAATTTAGAGACTATCTCAAGGAGAGATTGATGCTTTTGATCCTAATGATCGAAGACCAAAGGAATTGTGGGATGATATCAAGAACATCGTACATAAAGAAAGGAAAAGATCTTTTAAAAGACCAGAAAGAAATAAAAGACCAAAGTGAAATATTAGAAGAGACTTTAAAACTTGCTGTCGAATGTAGAATAGCTAAAGTGAATGAAGAGAGCCGAACAGAAAATTGTAAAGTACGGCTCAAGAAGACATAGTCAAGCATTATAGTGAAATGCACAAAGACCTGGAGTTAGAAAACCAAAAGGGAAGAACATGCTAAGCATTTTTCAAGCTGAAAGAACTGAAGAAAAATTCAAGTTACAGATTGCAATATTGAAGGATTCTATGGGCAAAAGATTGAATGGTGCAGAAATCATCAAAAGAAGAGGGGAGTAATATACAGTCACTGTACCAAAAATAATTGGTTGACATTCAGAATGTAACATATAATCAAGACCTGATGATATTGAAGAAAGAAGTCCAAGCTGCACTGAAGGCATGTAAACAACAAGGCTCCAGGAATTGATGGGATACCAATGAAAATGTTTCAGCAAAGAGATGCAATGCTGGAAGCATTCACTAGTCTATGTGAAGTCTATGCTGAGACAGCTACACCTGGCCAACTGACTACAAGAGTTCCATATTTGTGTCCAATCCAAAAAATGTTGACCCAACAGAATGTGGAAATTATGGAACAATATTGTTAATATCACACACAAGTAATATCTTGCTGAAGATAATTCAAAAACAGTTGTAGCAGTACAATGACAGGGAGCTACCAGAAATGCAAGCCAGATTCAGAAAGGAGGTAGAACAAGGGCTATCATTGCTGACATCATATGGGTCTGATGTCAGAGAATACTAGAAAGATATTTCCTTGTGTTTTATTTTCTGTTTTGGTTATCTAATGCTGCTATAGTAGAAATACCACAAATGAATGGTTTTAACAAATAGAATTTATTTTCTCACAGTTTAAGAGGCTGTAAGTCCAAATTCGGAGTGTCAGCTCTAGGGGAAGGCTTTTCCCTTTGTCAGTTTTGGAGAAAAGCCCTTGACTCCTTTCAACATCCATATGTCAACATTCCTTGGAGACCTCTGTGTATGGTGGCTTCAATCTTTCTTGGGATCTAGGAGCTTCATAATGAAGGGACTTCAGGCCCAAATGATATACTGTACTTCAGGCCCTTCTATTTTGTTAGTATTAGGTCCCTTTGCTCTTCTTGTCTGTCTAATCTCTTTTATATCTCAGAAGAGATTGACTGAAGATACAACTATTCCTGTAGATTGAATTTACCTCATTAATATTATGTGTTTCACTGTTAGGGACCATTGAATCAGTTCATGGCAACCCTATGCACAAGAAGGAAATACTGCGCCATCCTGCGCCATCCTCGCAATTGTTGTGTTTGAGCCTATTGTTACTGCCTCTATGTCAGTCCATCTTGTTGGGAGACTTCTGCTTTCTTCTGCTGACCCTCCACTTTACCAAGTATGATGTCCTTCTCCAGGGGCTGATCCCTCCTGATTACATGTCCAAAATGCAATAGACAAAGTCACACCATCCTGGTAATAGGAAGGAACAGTGCAGGATAAGAAAAGTGAAAATGGTTGCACAACTCAAAGAATGTAATCTGTGTCACTGAATTGTACATAAAAGAGCTGTTGAGTTGGTCTGTGTTTTGCTGCGTGTAGTTTTAACAGCAGAGACCTGGTGTTGTGCTATAGGATAAACACTGGACTACTAACCACAAGGTTGGTTGTTCAAACCTGAAAATGACTTGAAGGCACTTCACAACATCAGCAACATCCTCAACAACAACCACTCCCCTCTAAGCAAATCTAGTCAAGTATAGGCTGAAGGCAGGCTTACACGCTCTCTGTAAGCATAAGTCCCAATAGTCCTCTCACACATGTATATCTATTTTACAATACTAGTCAGAAGAAACCAGTATCTATAAGGCAGTCAAACACATAAACCTTTTAAAAACACACAAGTTCAATATTTCCTTCTCCCTTGGGCTAATCCTATTCATATGCTTATGGCCTTGGACCTTTGGCAGATTGATTCTAGTTGACCCTGGCTCCCTATCAGCCATCCTTTTAAACTGCTGTGACATTGACTTCAGGCAACTCCAGAAGCTTCTGTTCTCTCTGCTTAAGCATTTTATCCCCTACAGTTCTCTCAGCCATCATGGGTGACAGAATGTAAAACCTCATGCTTTTATGAGTCTAGAGCCATTGCAAGGAATCCTGCTCACAACACCAACTGCTTAAACCAGGACCATGTCTGACTTCCTCTGACTCTTCAAGGGGGCAAGGAGATGAGGACCAAACTAAAAATCAGCCTAAGGCCAGTTCCTGTGAAGTGGAGGTCAGATATGTCTCTACCATATATTGTTGTTGTTGTTAAGTGCCGTCGAGTCAGTTCCGACCCATAGCGACCCTGAACAGGGTTTCTGAGGCTGTAAATCTTTACGGGAGCAGAAAGCCTCATCTTTCTCCTGCGGAGCAGCTGGTAGTTTCTAACTGCTGACCTTGCAGTTCGCAGCCCAATTCATAACCACTACGCTACCAGAGCTACCTACCCTATATTGGTGCCTTTAAAATTAGTCAGACTTGAGTACCAATTTAGAAAACTTGTGATTTTGTTTCTCTAGAACTTCACTCTAGGTACCACATGTTTTAGGCCAGGTTTTCTAGAGAAGCAAAACCAGTAAAACTAGTGAAACATATGTATGTGTATATAAAAAGAAAAGTTTATTTTCAAGGGAATGGCTTACAAATTGTAAAGTTCCATGTTCCCAGCAGAAGAGAGAGAGAGTTTTTCCCGCATGCCCATTATATTGGGAGTAGGTCACATCCCCAAGGAAGCATCCCTTTAATTGATTGGCTGCTCATAGTTACTCATCATAGAGTTAACTATGCCTATATGAGATTTCATCACCACGAGAATAAGCATATGTTAATTACTAAACCTCTGGAAATCCTGGCCTAGTCAAGTTGACACAGAACCCTAACTATTACAACTGGAGTGTGTGAAAGTTTGCCTTGTTGCTGCTTAGTGTCTGCTTGGGGCCAAATGCCAGTTTCATTTAATTCATTTTCCACTCAGAGGGAGCAAGGAGAACAACAGTGAGACTGAATCCAGGAAGTCTGGGACCATTTCCCACAGAAAATAATTTGACCTGAGGTCTGATGGAGAAGTAGAAATTAATGAGATGAATATATTGTGCAAGAGCCCAGAGAACTAAAATGACTTGGGTGCATAGAAAACAGCAGTTGATGTTAAACTGAACAGAAACTACATCCTGATCATGTAGAACTTTGTAGTGCATGTTAAGGAATTTTTCATGAATCAACTTTATTGAGGTACAGATTGTACATGGTAAAATGCACCTATCTTAATTGTATGTTTTTGATGAGTTTTGACAAATTTAGACACCAGAATAACCATTATCAAAAGAAAGATACAAAACATTTCATTGCATTTAAAAATGTGCCCATCCTAGCCAATCTCCCAACCTCAACCACAGGCAACTAATGATCTGCTTTCTATCATTATAGGCTAGCTTTATCTCTTCTACAGTTTTGTATTCATGGAATTGTACACTCTGTATTTTTTGTAAGTCTTGTTTTGTGTAACATAATAAGTTTGAGATTTAACTATGTTGCTGGTGTCAGTAGTTCACTCCTTTATATTACTCCTTGGAAACTCTATACAGGGTTGCTGTGATTCGGAACTGATTCACTAGCATGTAACAGCATTCCCTTGTATGAGTATACCACAGTTCATTTCTCTTGGGTAGATACCTAGGAGTGGCATTGTTGTGTCCCATGGAAAGTTTAGGCTTTATAAGGAACTGTCAAATGATGTTACAAAGTACTTGACCACTTAATATTTGTTCCAGCAATGCATGTGAATTTCATTTGCTCTAAATCCTTGTCAACATTTGGTTTTCATTTTCATTCATTTAAAATATTTTTAATTCCCTTGTGATTTTTTCCTGTGTCCTATGAGTTGTTCAGAAGTGTATTGTTTAATATCCATATATTTGTGAATTTTGTTTGGTTTTGATTTTAGTTGGAGCACATATTCTGTATGAATCCTTGAAAATTGTTGAGACTTATTTTATGACTGCGTCCCCCTGGGTGGTACAGATGGTTAATGCTCTCACCCACAAATTGAATGATTGGAGGTTGGAGTCCACCTTGATATACCTTGGAAGAAAGACCTGGTGACCTACTTCCAAAAAATCATATTAAGTTTTAGATTATTTTTCTGCAAGCTCTACTCAGTGCTCCATGTATTCTATGAGATTTTCCTTTCTTGTTGAAGGAACAGCAAAAACTTCTGAAACTAATATTACAAGTAGTAGTAGTAATGTTGTTGTTAAGTGCCATCAAATCAGTTCTGACTCTTAGTGACCCTGTGTACAACACAATGAAACACTGCCCGGTCCTGCACCATCCTCACAGTTTTGTTATGCTTGAGCCCATTGCTGCTGCCACTGTGCTGATGTATCTCATTGGGGGCCTTCCTCTTTTTCCTTTTCTTCCTCTTTTTCTTTAGGGACTGGTCCCTCTTAATAACATGTCTGAAGTATAAGAGATGAAGTCGCACCATCCTGGTTTCTAAGGAGTATTCTGGCTGTACTTACTGTAACACAGATTTATTTGTTCTTCTGCCAGTCCATGGTACTTTCATTTATCTTTTCTAACACCGTAACACAAATCTATCATTTATTCTATGGTCTTATTCAGTGTCCATCTTTCACATGCATATGAAGCTATTGAAAATACCATGCCTTGCGTCAGGCACTGTATCATAACAGTATTGTGTAGCTGTTCATAAGGTTTTCGGTGGCTAAACTTTCAGAAGTAGTCCACCTCTTCTTCTTCCTAGTTTTCCTTAGTCTAGAAGCTCTGCTGAAACTTTTCCACCATGGATGACCTGCTCCTTGGAAACCCTATACAGGGTTGCTGTGAGGTGGAACTGACTTGATGGCATTTAACAACAACAGCAACAACATTTATTTAATTTACTGTGCTAGAAGAAATCCTGATAATGAAATGGTTAAGTTCTCAGCACTTTGAACTCATCCAGTAACTCTGGGGAAGAAAAATATAGTGATCTGATTCCATGAAGCTGAATCCAACCTCTTTTTCAGTGACTCTCACTACAGAGGCTGGATGCACATGCCCTGGACATTGTTGGCTAGTCCTCTGGGTTCCCAACAGTACGAGGTCCACCACTCCTTGTTAGTTTGTTGTAATATAGTGGCTTGCATGTTGCTGTGATACACATGATCAAGATGTATTGGTAATTACTGGTGATTGGAATGCAAAGGTTGGAAATAAAAAGGAAGGATCAGTAGTTGGAAACTATGTTCTCGGTGAATAAAAACCATTCTAGCGATCACAAGATAGAATTTTGCAAGACCAATTACTTCTTCATTGCAAATACTGTTTTTAAACACATAAAAGACAACAATATCCATGGACTTTACCAGATAGATTACTCAGATACCAGGTTGACTACATCTGTGGAAAAGCTCTGTATCATCAACCAAAACCAGGTTAGAGGCAGGCTGTGGAACAGACCATCAATTGCACATATGCAAGTTCAGGTGGGAGATGAAGAAAATAAAAACAAGTCCATGACAGCCAAAATTTGACCTTGAACATATCCCATCTTAAGTTAGAGATTGTCTGAAGAACACATTTGATGCATTCAATACTAATGACTGAAGACCAGGAGAGTTAAGTGATGATACGAAGAAAGCAAAAGATCATTAAGAAGACAGATCTTTCTTGAAGTATACTGCTGTCATTAGTGGTCAAGAGCAAACATGCCATTTTGAGGAGTAAGTTACAACTAACCCAAGCCATAATAGTGTTTTTAATAGCTTCATGTGTATGTGAAAGTTGGACAGTGAATTAAGAAGACCATAGAATTGAGGCATTTGAGTTATGGTGTTGGAGAAGAATATTAAAAGTATCATGAACTGCCAGAAGAACAGACAAATTTGTGTTGGAAGAAGTATAGCCAGAATGCTCTTTAGAAATCAGGATTGCAAGACATTGTTTCTGATACTTTGGACATACCAAGAGGGACCAGTCCCTGTAGAAGGACATAATGTTTGCAAAGTGAAGTGTCAGTGAAAAAGCTGGATTGGCACAATGACAACAGCACCAATTCTGAGGATGGTGCAGGAACTGGCAGGGTTTCCTTCTTTTGTACGTAAGGTAGCTATAAGGAAGAACCAACTCAATGGCAACTAACAACAACAACAGCAGCAATGACAACGACATTGCCTTTGAGTTGATTATGACTCTATAAGACAGAGCAAAACTGCCTCATAGAGTTTCCACAGCACTCAAATTTTATGGAAGCGGACTGCAACTTCTTTACTATACAGAGCAACTGGTAGCTTCAAATTGCTGACCTTCTGGCACTATGCAGCTGCTGCTGCTCTGAGCCATTGAATCAGTTTCAGCTCATAGAGACCCTGTACTGGGTTTCTGAGGCTGTAAAACTTTATAGGAGTAGATACCTCACCTTCCTCCCTTGGAGTGGCTGGTGCATTCAGACAACTGACCTAGCTGTTAACAGCTCAACCTGTAACCCCACAAGGCTACCAGGAATCCTTTGAGAAATGATAATGGTAGTGGTGGTGAATAGGAGCCGTGGAGGTAGTTCTGACTCATAGTGACTTGGTATAGAGTTTCTGAGGCTGTAAATCTTTATGGGACCAGAAAGCCTCATCTTTCTCTTACGGAGCAGCTGACAGACTCAAACTGCTGACCTTGCAATTAACAGTCCAAGTGGGAACTATATCTGACAATGTTCTGGTGCTCTTCATCATGTTTTCAATATTCTGGTGCTGACAGTGTTCCACTCCTGTTCATAAGCTTTCCAGTGACTAAATATGCAGAAGTAGTCCATCTCTCCTTCTTCCTAGTCTGTCTTCATCTGGGAACTCATCTGAAACCTGTCCACCATAGTTGACCTTGCTGATATGTAAAATACCAGCACCCAGCATCACAGCAGATTCCAGCATCACACAGGAGCCACCACAGTACAACAAAATGACACGTGAGTGGTGGAATAAAGTTTTACTAAGTATTTATTAGTTGTTGTTGATGTTGTTAAGTGCCGTCAAGTTGATTC
>NW_006408618.1:4106599-4109223 GCF_000296735.1 Chrysochloris asiatica
TTGGGTCACTTCTATTTGGAATGGCCACACGTATGGATCTTTTCCAATCAGTTGGCCAGAGAGCTGTCTTCCAAATTTCTTGGCATAGATTTCTTGGCATAGTACCGCCTCACTTTCTTAAAAGATTTCAATTTGTATTCCATCAATTCCCGGTGTTCTTTGTCAAATCCTTCAAGGCACCTTGGACTTCTTTCTTCAGTATCATTGGCTCTTGATTATATGCTACCTCTTGAAATGGCTGAACATCAACCATTGCCTTTTGGTACAGTGACTCTATGTATTGATTCCATCTTCTTTTGAAGCTTTCTGCATCATAAATTAGGTGTATAATATGTGAGTGCTTTGTGAAGAAAATCTTAAGGACTTGAAACATTTCAGATATTTCAGATATTTACTCCTGTGAGAACCAGGCTTTTAGCTGCTAAAATGTAGTGAGGTATGGCAGTGATCTAGGAGGAGTACTCTGCTTATATGAGCTTATTTGAAAACTACCTGATGAAAACATCTCTGCTCCAGTAGCCTTTCTGATAATAAAGGATGGCTCATCTTTTACCATTAAATGCTGACTTCAATGGTTTAAAACTTTTATCCTTGTCAAAATGCCAGTACTCCTAGCAAGCAGACCTTAAGAACTTTATCTTTATATTGGACTCATTGTAATGAATTTAATAAATGTCTCCCTTAGGCTAGATTTTATTAAGGATGAAGATAAAGAAATTGGGAAGGCATTCATGTTTAAGGTTGACATAGTGGAGTGTAATAATGGAGGAGGAGGGAGGGCTTAAAGGCCTGTTTTACTCATTTTATAGTTTTGTTGAAATGACTTGTTTTATAAATTACTTTCAGTGCATCAGTTTATTAAACATTTACTGAGTGCCTACAGTGTGATAGGTATTATTCTAAATATTTGGAATTCATGAATAAATAATAAAAAAATTTAAAAAAACAACACAATAAAAAGTAAAGGAAAAACAGTTACAATACTTAACTATACATACAACAATGTTGTTGTTAAGTACAATTGAGTCATTTCAGACTCTTAACGATTGTATGTTGAGTTTCCAGTGTTGTTGGTGTTGTTAAGTGCCATCAAGTTGTTTTCGACCCATTGCGACCCTGTACAGGGTTTCTAAGGAGTAGCTGGTGAGTTTGAACCGCTGACCTTGCAGTTCAAATGGCTTTGCAGTGTGGTGCATTAACTCACAGCGCCACACCAGGAAAGGTTTGGGGAGGGGGGGACATGGCAAATGCTTTGTGATTGGCAGCTAACCAAAAGGTTGACAATTTGAACCATTGAGTGGCACTGTGGGTTAATGCTCTGGACTGCAAAGTTGGTTTGAACTGCTAGGTCTGTGGTTCAGGCTCACCAGTTGCTCCTAGGAAACCCTATTCCTATTCAGGGTCACTATGAGTTGGAACTGACTCAATGGCACTTCCCAACAACAACACTGGTGCTGTGGAAGAAAATCCTGGCAATCTGCATTTGTATGATTACATCCACTGAAAACCCTTCTATGAAGTGAAGTTCTTCTCTGGAACACATGGGGTCTCCAGGAACTGGGATTTGCTTGATAGCAAAAGGTTTGTGGGTGAATTTCTTTAGGAAAATAAAATTCCACAAGATTTGGTTTGACTGACTGGGTAATAGATTGAAGAAAAGCAAGAAGGTTAGAATGACTTCCATGTTACTGAGTTGATCCTCTTGCCTGAGATAAGAGTTCCAGGGAGAAAGGATTTTATCTGAGGAAAGATGGTAGGGTTTCAGATATGTGGGCAGTTGAATATTTTGGCCCTAAATTCGGGAAATAAAGATATCAAAAGAAGTCAATATTTGTTGATAATGGTGAAAATGAGTAGATGAAATCATTTAGTGGGCAAATATTTAATGAGCTGAGAAGAGGGCTAAGGACATAGGTCATTCTGATATTTAAAAGATTAATAAAGGAAGAGGATTGAACTGAGTCAATGTAGAAGGATTAACAGAGTTCCAAGGAGCTCTGGTAGTGGAGTGGTTATGAATCGGACTGCTAACCTCAAGGTTGGCAGTTCGAAACTGCCAGCTGTTCCGCGGGAGAAAGATGAGGCTTTCTGCTCCCATAAAGATTTACCGCCTCGGAAACCCTGTACAGGGTCGCTATGAGTTGGAACTGATTCCATGGCACATAACCACCACCACCACCAAGGGCAAAACCACCAGAGCATCAGGTTAGGAAAGCTAAGTGTGTTAGTTTTCTAGGGCTGCTATAACAAAATACAACAGAAGGGTGGCTTCGAACAATAGACATTTACTGTTTCACAGTCTAGAGGCTAGAAGTTCAAATCAAGCTCCCTCTGAGATCTGTAGAGAGCAGATTCTTTCGTTACAGGCATTTCCTGCCTTGTAAATGCATCTTTTTAATAACCATCCTCCTTTCTCTCTTCTTCTTTCTAAGGGCACCATTTAGAGTGGATTAGATCTGACCCTACCCCAGTATGATTGTGGAGGTTCTTTCTACACAGCATGAACCTTGTGTATGTGTTTAGTTAGTCATAGTGCTGGTATGACTTCATGTTACCTTAACTCATAGCATCTCCTAAGACTGTTTTCAAAAAAGGTGATGTTTACAAGTACCAGGGGTTAGGAC
>NW_006408618.1:4109323-4113646 GCF_000296735.1 Chrysochloris asiatica
GTGAGACTGCAAAGTCAGTTTGAACTGCACGGTTGGTGGTTCAAGCTCACCAGTCGCTCCTTGGAAACCCTCTAGAGGGTCACTATGGGTCACAACCTACTTGACGGCATGTAACAACAACAATAACAAAGGCAGGTGCCCTTATTTATTAACGTGAGGGTCATTAGCCAAACATGGGACTTGTGCCATGATTGAGTTATAGGTTAGTCATATGTTTTAAGGCCTGTAAAATATAGTCCATCCAATTAAAGAAGAAATCTGGTCTACCCTAGTGATTGAGATTCTGTGATAAGGTGAGTTCCTAGGTGGGATGAATGAATAGTCACTCCTAGTAACGGAAAGTCAATAAACAGACTGCTCATTTGAATTCTGTCTGGACGGTAGATGACTGTGCTCTACAAGAATCTCTTTATAAGACAGTGACTCCATAATTTAAAATTTGAGAATGGTTAGCAGGAAGGGAAGAAATAGTATCCATCAGGAAAGAGTGCCTGTAGCATCAGGGTCTGCAGAAGGTTAATTAGAAGAGTTGAGACAGTTCCATTTGGTAAATAACTGATAGTGGGTGGTGATTATGGATTGCCCCCGCCACCTCCCAAATATGTGTCAACTTGAGCAGGTGATGATTGTAAATATTATGTAATTAATCCTTCATAATGTAAATCCTAGCCTCTATGTTTATAAGCTACTTATCTATCAGTTTGTCCTACCTCCTACCATCAAGAAAGAAGAGTCAGGATTAGATTGTGTGCTTTGGACCCAGAGTCCCTGCACTGAAAACCGCTTAGATTTAAAGGAAGATTGATGCCAAGAATCATGGAGAGATCTCCAAGGAACATAAGGCTTGCAAATGTTGAAAGGAGAGAAGGAGCTACTAAACTCTGAAAGAATAAATTTCTCCTAAACTCCTAAACTCTGAAAGAATAAATTTCTGCTTGTTAAAGCCATTTACTTGTGGCATTTCTGTTATAGCAGTGCTAGATAACCGAGACAGTGGTCTTATTAGACTCTAAGATATGGACAATTTCATCGGAATAGTGGGGGTGGTGGAGGAGAGGAGAGAGAAGATGAAGTCCCTGGGTAGTGCAAATAGTTAATATGCCTGAATGCTAATCAGAATTTTGGAGGTTCCAGTCTATTTACACCCTTCTAAGAAGTAAGGTGTGGCACTGTGGGTTAATGCGCCAGACTGCAAATCCATTTGAACTGCAAGGCTTACCAGCTGCTCCTCAGAAACCCTATACAGGATCTATGGTTTGAAACCGACTCAATGGCACTTAACAAGAAGTAAGGTCTGTTTTCTTCCAAAACAATCAGCTACTGAAAATCCTAAAGAGTGCACTTCTACTCTGACACACATAGGGTTGCCCTGAGTTGGTATTGACTCCCACAGGAAAGAAGATTATGCTTTATTGCGGAATGAATGAAAGTCACATGTGTTTATTTTGGTTTTGTTTGTTTCCTCCCTAGAGCAACCTGGGACAAATAAGATGCTGAGTGGTGGTGGTGGTTATATGCTGTGGAGTCAGCGACCCTGCATACGGTTTCCGAGGCTATAAATCTTTATAGGAGCAGAAAGCCTCGGCTTTCTCTTGCTTAACCTCTGGTAGTTTCAAACTGCTGACCATGAGGGTAGCAGCCCGACTCGTAACCACTACCCTACCAGAGCTCCTTAAGATGCTGGGTACAAACCCCACATACAAGGATATGTTTTACTTGATATTTATTTATTTATTATCATTATTATTATTATTATTTTTTTTTTTTTGAGAAGTTCTCTCTCTTTCACTGTTTTTCTCTTGGGTTTGGAAACCAAATCCCTCTGCCAGTGATACCACTGAATGAGCACCCTATTAAAACATGGTGTCAAGTGTAGAAAACCTTTTGTTACTAACATTTATTGAAATGCCATGAAATATTTTTAAAGTGGACTACTTTGCTCCTGCAGAAGATGGATGAGGCCTTCTGCTCCTGTAAAGGTTCACAGCTTTGGAAACCTCTACAGGGTCGCTCACTATGAGTCGGAACTGGCTCCACGGCACATTACCACCCCTGCCACCACCACCACTTTGTTCCTGCAGAAACGGTTTGGTTGAGAAATTACGTATCACTTGGTATTTTCTTTTTCTGTTTATTGAAGGACTTCCAAAACAGCTGAAAGCCAAATGAGACTTACAGAAAATTCTGTTGTTTCAAATTTTTTGTGATAAGCATACCAGTTCAGAGTAATTTTTCAGTGACAGTTTTTAAGCCCCTGAGAATAGACTTCATATAGGGAATACACATAACTGTAAACTTTCGTGGCTGTAGCTCTTGCTACTCTAGTAAATTGCCTAATAAATTATTTGATAAGCTATCATTTCTTCATTTTCAAATGAAGTAAAGTAAACCTTGTGCAATGCTATAATCGGTAAGGTTCAGTGGTAGGATTCTTTAATAGGGAACTGTTAGGAATACACACTTTATTAATGTGTGTTTTCTTTTAGGAAGGTTTTAAAAATCATGATATAATCCTTTGTTTCGCTGCTGTTTATAGGACTTTTGTAGGATCAGCACTGGCCTGCAAACCACAAGGTCAGCAGTTTTAACCTACCAGCTGCTCCTCGGAAATCCTATGCAGGGTTACTCTGGGTCTGAAATGATTCAATGGCACTTTGCAACAGCAACTGAACTCTAAGGAGCCCTTTTGGCATAGAGTGTTAACGTGTTGGACTGTTAACTGCCAGAAGGAATCCTTATTTACTTACATGTATTCTCTGCAGTGCACTTAAAAAATCATGCCACTCCCACCCAGTTCTCAAGCGCCAAAGGGCTTCAGTTGTTCATATACTCTGCACTTAGAAAATCCAGGTTGTTTTTTTTTAAAACTGATTTTGTATTCTCCAGCTTTCTGTGCCAAAGAGGCCACACTGAGTTAACTAGTGAGTATTGCCCACAAAATTCATTTCAGTAAAAGAGAGAAGCAAATAATAATAGCAAATAATAATTCTAATATGCCTTTTTTGTTTTAAGCAAAGAAAGATGGCAGATCTAGTGACGCGGAGTCAGCGAAAATGAAAGCAATCGAGAGCCTCTGCTTAGTTGGCTGATGGGGCTCTCTTTCTCTGTCTCTCTGCCTGTCTGCTTCTTCTTGCCCAGCTCAGCAAGTCTTTATTTTTATACTTAAAATCACACAATACATAATGAATTGACACTTTGATCTTTCTTTGAATTATTACACAGTTTATCACAACATTCTTATACCTGGTCATTAGACAACCTTGACAAAAATATTTCTGTGATGTTCAAACTGACTTTCATCTCCTTTCCTAGTATGTGATAAACTTTACACAAATCATTTCTACTTATCAGACCCCTGATTACATTTTCTTAGTAACATAAGTTTCTATTAATCATCAATGCTTGCACTACCTTATTATTTCTACTAACTAATTATCAATCTTTTATCCTACATAATGTACTACTATTTTCATAGTAAAAATATTACTAACATCTACTTATTTATTTTTCTAAAGTATTCATTAAATTGCTTGATAACAGTGTTTTGAAGCTGTGTGACATAAAGCGCAACCTGGCTAACTGCTGCAGGAAATGCAGATTATCAAGTTAAAACTACCCTTCACTTAAGTTTATTATTTTCTGCCTATTTACGAAGGTGCTTGTATGTAGGGGTTAGTGAATTCTGGCTGGTGACTGATTGTGGTGAGGTCTATAGGGGCAGGTCAGCTTCACTTTAATTTGTTATCTGCTTTTGTGGTCTCACAAATGCAGTTACTTTATACTTAGGTTTTCTGTGAAGGGGAGTTGCTTATACAATTCTCTTTGAATTCAGGCTACTGAAGTTGAGATAATTGTTTTTTTCCAAAGGTTTGTAGAGCTTGCAGTAAAAGCTGTGAATATGGCAATATTATATATTTTTATAAGTGAATTCAGAGTTAACTTGAAGGGAAGATAGAAGCCAGCTTCTGAGAATTATCTGCTTTGCTTGATGTCTCTCTTTCTGCTGGGACCGTGTCAAACAGCAGAAGCCAAGCCTCTTCCCACAGAGATGGGCTTCCCTTTTCACTCTTCTTTCTGAGAAATTTCAAGATGCCACTGTTGGTCATTGTGACGTAACTCAGGATTTAATTTTCAGCCCATTTCCTATTTAGTCTGCTTGTCCCACTCCGCAATCCCCATTCAGGCCTTTTTTCTAGTTATAAACAGTTCAGGGCCGGCGTGGCCATTGCCATTGTTTTTCTTTTCTTTTTTTTTTTGTTAATGTTTTATTGTGAATTACATGATAGTTTACATGGGAGAACATTAGTTTTACATTCATCCTAT
>NW_006408618.1:4114081-4136716 GCF_000296735.1 Chrysochloris asiatica
GAAAGATGAGGCTTTCTACTCCCGTAAAGATTTACACCCTCGGAAACCCTGTACAGGGTCGCTATGGGTTGGACCCGACTCGATGGCACTCAACAACAACAACAACAACAACAACAATGTCCAAGTTGCCCATCCCTGTCTACTGTGTGTATGGAGGAGGTGGGAATGATCCTCGCTGTAAAGATTTGTTCCCTCTTTTGAACTACTGCATCCATAGGTGTAGGTCAAGTTCATCAAATTCTATCAGATTACTCTTTTTTTCCTCTTCTTTCTTCTTCTAGTTGAGCTCTGATCATCCAGTCATTGAAGCCAGATCAAATGGGTATTATCTGCAAGTGTGGGTGTTCTTGTGCATATGCCCTCTCTTCTTATCAGCTGGACACTTCACTCTCCACTCTATGTCACTGACTCTGGACCCAAGAGTCCTCAGGTCTTGCTACACTGCTGGCAAACCAGGTTTCCACCCAGGTTCACAGGAGTCTATTGAATGTTGTAGGGCTTAGCTTGCCACTTCATTGCTGTTTTTCCCCAATTTCCCCTTACTGGTGATGAACGTGGTCACCAATCAGAACATGTATTCCCATTGAGTCTTAGTGTTGGAAGGGGGTTTGCTCTGAGGGGGCCTGACCACTTGCCTTGATGCCTCCTGGGTGAGCAACTTGCTTGTTCTTTTAGTAATCAGTTTGTCTGCCTATATTGTTTTGTATTTTTCCTGTTGGTCTTTCTTTCAATTTCTTCTAGCCACTGCATGTTGGTCTGTATATTGTCTGTACATTGCATGCTTTCAAGTGGAAATTTACCATCTCTGAAGATTCTGGATGCTTTCCAGGATTTCACCTATAGTCTTATGTAATGCAGAGGCTCCGCAGGAAGCCTCCTTCACTGGGCACGTTGTAGCCCCATTTTGCTATAGGCAAAAGACGGACTTACAAGTTTTCTCTGGTGATATTTCTGGCTATTCCTTCCTCTCCCCCACCAGTGTCTATTTTATAATGTAATGCAAGGAAAACCAAAATTCACAAGACAGCCAAACATCTTAACATTATTCCCCCCTTTTCCCCATTCCAACCATGTCTCAATCCCTGTATCCCAGAGCCCTGTTGTTCCAAGGTTGTGCATGCATCATTATTTCCATTTGGTTTCAAGTGGAAACTGTCTTTTCAAATTGAGGAGATCTGTGTGCATGCGTAGTAGAACCCTCTGGGATTGGGGTTGGGATTTTCACTCTCTCAGGCAACCCCTCTAGTCACCAGAATGGAGGTGCACAGTCAGCAAAGAATCAATGAAAAGCTACACCCCCCCCCCCAAAAAAAAAAATGTCCACACCTTTATCTCTGTGGTTCTGTTAGGCATCTGTGGCTGCTCTGATCCTTCCTCTGCTTGGTCTCACCCAAGATGGTGGCTCCGGGAGCAGCTGAGTATCGTGAATTAGAAAGCACTGGATTTCGTGCTTCTGCTACAAATTCCCCTAGCTGCAAGCCTTCCAACCTTCTAAATGTTTCTTTATATATGGTTCAGAGTTCTGACACCATCCCCTGAGCCTGCTTGGTCTGGTATTCTGTGTTGTTCTTGACAGAGCTCTTCACTGAACTTCCACCCTCTCCGCCATCTTGTTTGTTCTCTGACAGTAACTGCTTTCTTTAACAATAATAATGTACTGTATTCTTAACTGTGTTGTTCCTCATAAAAATGTTTTCTCCTTTGTACTTATGCCAAAATGTAGTAATAAAAACGTATGACAGCAGTTATTTTGGCCTATTGAAAGAGTGAAAGCATGTGGTGATAGGAACTTGGAAAGTGCAACCCTTAACTTCAGTCAACTCATGATCTTTCACTTGATGATTAGGCATCTTTGAGGATAGAGAAAGTCAGGGAAAATAACAGGTTTGGATGATTAGGTAAAATTATTGTAAAAAAGAGCTCGATTCTCCATCCCCCCCATACATATTTCCTCAAATTTAAAATTATATTCACAGTATCTTCTAAATTTTGGCCAAGATTAAAATGCATTTAAACTATAGAACAAGTTCACATTGATAGGAGGCTCATCTCCACAGTATTGTGGGCAGATGCCCGAGAACTAAGCGTCTGAAAACGTCAAGAGGAGCCAAGAGGATTCTTCAGTCAGCTTATAAACTTGGTGAAATGTATCTCGAGGCTGACAAGCTTGCAGCAGAGATGCAGGCCCATGTAACTGGCATCTGTCCTTTTCATTACTTGCCAAGCTTGCTTCTGTCCCGTACAGCACTGTTGTACTGACTGGAATAACTTTTCAATTTCTGGGGCACAATGTACAAACTCATGGCCCCAGAACTTAAGTGCTGGAGTTTTAATCAGCTCAATGAAGGCAATAAGAAGACCCCAAGGATGTGGCCTATTTGCAATCAACTGTTCAAAGAGAACCCTTCTGTTCCTGTATAGCTTCAATGCTGGCCTCGGTGCAAAGGTACAGCATAGCGCAGCTGAAGTAATGGATGTGACCATTTAGGTACTGTAGCTGAACCGCAGTTGCAGTCAAGCAGAAGTACCGACTCAGTGTCCAAATCCACAGTCAGGTTCTGGATGATGTCCATGTGTGCTGAGTAGATGATCGTGCTCATAGAGGGCATACTGCCCTTGTGGATGTGTGTAGTAGCCTGTGGATACCACTGCATTGATGAGCTGAAGGTCGTAGTGATTACCAGGCTCATTGGATATCTACAGGTTGCTGTGACAATCTATCAGAAAAGTGACTGGTGATCTATAGGAGGTCAGATCCTTTTTGAGTTGAGGTGGCATCGCTCCAGTGAAATTGGTGCGAATCCGGGGTGCGGTGCTAATTTCACTCCACATAATCAGATTGGAAGTGAATGGGTCTGGAAGCATTATGTTTATTGGGAAGACACTCGGGATCAGATATCTTAGCTGAGTATAGTTAGGTGGGATGATGCCACAGAGCCCATAATGGTAATCACAAGGGAACTCTGGGAAATCATGTAAAAGAACCAGCAGCACTCTTAAAGTGCCCTTTTAGAGGATATGCATGAATTTGGTGAGTTCCATATTTCTAAAGAAAGGTGTTAAATATTTGAGTAAATCAATTCTTAGCTGTGCATATCTAGCCAACCCCTTCTGCTGCGGTGTATCTGCTAGCATTCTTGCAATAAATAATGTGATGGGAGATCGGTGTAAGACGATCATACATAAAAACCTGGAGCTTAGGTTTTTTGCTGTAGGTGTCTAGAAATTAATGATTCCTGAAACCTGCTCAGAGAGTGTATTGAGCAGCTTAATAAAAATTCTTTGATAGGGAAGCTGCTAAAATTCACTTTACCAAACATCACGATCTTGCAGAAGAATTTCCACTACTATACCAAAGACCTTGTTTAGCAGAGTGATCTTTGTGACAGTGTTGGTGACTCCCCTGAGTGCTTCACTAGCAGCACAGTGAGTTGGATAATGGCATTTGGCATGGATCCTGGTTGGATTTGCAGCAGGATTATACTGTTGCTCAGCCTGAGCACAGTAACGGACTTCAACACACATTTCTGTACACAAATGAAAGAACCTTGTTAGGAAGTCATATGTCTTCAGGATCCCTTGCTGGTGCATCTTTCTTCCCCAAAGCTCTACCTGTCTAACAAATAGAGAGAAAACTTTGGCACTGTCATGAA
Source organism: Chrysochloris asiatica (assembly GCF_000296735.1). NCBI lineage: Eukaryota > Metazoa > Chordata > Mammalia > Afrosoricida > Chrysochloridae > Chrysochloris > Chrysochloris asiatica. The sequence goes on from NW_006408618.1 coordinate 4,117,735, forward strand.
CAGCTGCTGCTGATTCACCTATTCCCTCACACCTGGAGGATCATTGTACTCTGAGGCTTGAGAGATCCCGGAATGCATTATAAAGTTTGGAGCTCCATGATCACTATCAATCATTGCTTTCAGGTGGGATCTCTCTACTTCAGTCAGCTGGTATAATCCTTCTGTAGCATTGCCTTTGGAGGGAGCTTTCTTTAGTATTCATTAGGGTTTCAGTGTTGTGGAACAGATCTGCCTCTGTAACATGGGCAACACTCTTCATCCACCAGCAAGATTTTTACCAATGGCAGAGTAACTGCTACAGCCATGAAGTTTAAGCCAATCTCCATTTACTGAGCTAGGTCAAGCTCACACGACTACCTGTTTAACAGATGATTATGAATCAGCAACTCCACAGCCTCCACATTGTATTTATATTCATCCAAAATTTAGTTAGGCACTTTGTGATATATTGTTACACCAGGAAATTCATATGTAGAGCTTTTAAGACCAAGAAGTGGCACTCCTGTAACACAGCAGTTGGTCAGCATCAGTGCCACTTGTAGTTTTTAGCAAGTCCTCTACAGCCTTCTGAAGCAATCCCAGAGCAGGTATGGCATCCCCAAAGTTTTGAAAGTTGGCTATAGCTTCCAAAAGACTTGGAGCTTGAGGGTTCATGTCCAAAGTTGGTTTGATTGCATACAGATGCCGAAGAGCTCAAGTTTTAAGGGTTCAGCAAACATGAATATATTAGGGGCTAGTTCTTGAATTATTGTATATTTTAGGGATGTGTAATGATCACTGGACTGTGAACCACAAGGTCAGCAGTTCAAACCCACCAGCTGCTCCTCAGAAACCCTGTATAAGGTCACCATAAGTCCCGGTGTGGTGCTGTAGGATAAGCATTGGACCACAAGGTCGTTTGAACGGCAAAGTTCAAATTCACCAGCAGCTCCTTGGAAACTATATACAGGGTTGCTGTGAGTTGAAATTGACTTGACAGACAACAACAACAACAATGAACTACAAATAGCAATATGAAATCATTAGAGGAAGAAAACAATGATATGAAGGAAGAAGTCCTTCTGTAATATTCATTCAAAAGATGATATTAACATTGTTACTTACATTTGATTAATTTAGGAAATCCAGAACATTGTGGGCCAGCCCAGCATATTTTCAATGTAGATAGATATTTTTTGAGATTTAAAGCATATGTGATAGAATTAGTAAGGCTAACATTTAAATAATTTGTTAGCACATCTGATTATCATGATGAACAAATTTTCTGGAAAAAATGTGTTGCTGCTTATTAGAGAGTTTTTTTTTTTTTTTTTCCAATCTAATAATAGGAAAAATTTGAGTTGTGTTTACTTATTGGAGCATCTGGCTTGAAAAGACATTGAATTTAGCATTTGATTAAAAAAGAATCATCTAGCCTCATTTATATATGCAATGAGTATCTCTTGTTGAATTTTTTAAAAAGGAGTCACTCTACCTCTCTGAAATGGTTTTCTCATTGTAACACTGTAGGTTAATTTTATAACTGAAGTTTTTCCATCTCTAAAATTTCCACGACATGATAATGTTTAAATTGGTGATCCATATAAAACATCTTTTGGAGTCCTGGTGTGGCACTGTGGTCTAAAGCGCTAGACTGCAAAGTCATTTTGAACTAGGTCGGTGGCTCAAGCTCACCAGTCACTCCTCGGAAACCCTATACAGGGTCACTATGGGTCAGAATCAACTCGACAGCACTTCACAACAACAACATAAAAGATTTTTAGGAAAAGTAATTCCATGGTTGTATTATTCAGGATTCTTTAGTGAAACAGAGACAAACAGCCATAGAGACAGGGAGGGAGAGCCATGGATTAATTGAGTGATTGATTAAGAATTTGGCAAGTCTGAAATTTTTAGGGCAAGCTGGCAGGCTGGCAACTCAGGCAGGATTGCTATAGTAAGGATCTTCAGGCAGAATTTCTTCTTCTCTAGGAAATCTCAGTGCTTGCTCTTAAGCTCTCCACTGATTGGCTGAGCCTACCTCCATCATCAGGAATAGTTGTTAGGTGCTGTCAAGTTGGTTCCATCGCATAATGACCCTGCATACAACAGAACAAATGAAACACTGCCTGGTCCTGCATCATCTGCACAATTGTTGTTTTGCTTTAGTCTTTTGCAGCGGAGTTCTGGTATGGCACTGTGGTTAATGTGCTGGACTGCAAAGTTGGTTTGAGCCATGAGGTTGGTGGTTCAAGCTCACCAGCTGTTTCTCAGAAACCCTACAGGGTCACTATGGATCAGAACTGACTAAGCAGCATTTAACAATAGCAACACAGTTGTTGCAGCAACTGTATCAATCCCTTTCGTTGAGGGTCTTCTTTTTTTTCCTAGCTTTTACTTTGACCAAGCATGATGATATTCTCCAGGGACTGGTCTCACCTGATAATGTGTCTAGAGTACATAAGACAGAGTCTTGCCACTCTTGCTTTGAAGGAGCATGCTGGCTGTACAGAATCTAAGACAGATTTGTTTGTTCTTCTGGCAATCCATGGTTATTCAGAGAAATCTTCTTTAATTTAAATCCATGAGTTATGAATGTCAAGCACATCTACAAAATACTTGTACAACAATATCTAGACTAGTGTTGAAATAAACAATTGGGCACCTAGTCTAGGCAGGTTGACTCACTGAATATAATTCATCACATTGCTGTAATCACTTTAGTCCAAAGAACAAGCTGATTTCTAATATCTGTGATCATGGTCACAGTGAGGATGTTGTTATTATGTACCATTGTGTCAGTTCCGACTCATAGTGACCCTGTGTAGGGTTTCTGAGGAGTGGGTTTGAACCGCCGACCTTGGAGTTAGCAGTCCAGTGTTTATCTTACAGCACCACACCAGGACTCCACAGTGAGGATAAGATGCTTAAAATATAACCCTTACCTCAAAGAATTCTTGTCACTTAATAAGGAAATATATAAAAATTAGCATTAACCAACCCACTGCTGATTACATGCGGATTCTAACACTGATTAAATGAGGAAACTGTGAGACTTTATATTTTTTAAACACTAATGCCTTCTAGTCAGAATCTTGAGACTTATGCCTCAGAGAATGTATAAATAGAATTATCAGCATATTATACTTTATATTTGATTACAGTAAGATACCATATTTAAAAAGCTTTTATTTGTGCAGTGTGATGAATATTTGTAATGTGATTTAGTCAAATTACTGAACTTCTACCATATGTTTACTTGGTGCTAAGTACTGTAACAAATTCTGATAGGAACAAAGCAATTTAGTTTACAAATAAGGATTGATTGCTTTAGTTATCTAAAAATGAATTTTCGAAAAAAAATTTATAGCAGAATACTGTAGTTGAAACTCAATTGCTAGTCACAATATTTGGGCCATACATGATCAAAGAAGTAGAAAAAAATGTGCTTATATAGGAAACGAAGTGAAGACTAAATCTTTTACCTCTATTAGAACACTTATAGTTTACAACAGCAGAGTTGAGTAGTTGCAACAGAAATTGTGTGTCCAAAAAAAATTAAAATGTTTGCTATCTGGCCTTTTTTTTTTAAAGCTTTCGAGATAAAACAGTTTTTGGTTTTTTAAAATTTTTATTGGGAATTATGTGTTAGTTTACATGGGAGAACATTATATCCATTATCCTTAAATTAATCCTATCGTATTTCATTTAATTGCAATGATTATAGTCCCCTGCATGCATCATCAAACAACCAAAGAGTACACCTTGCACGTCTACCCACCTGGCTGCCAGCACACAGCTGTCTGGCCTTTTACAGAAAGGTTATCAGCCCCAGTGAAGGCACTTACAGTTTATAAGTAATTACAGTTTTATTTCTTCTTTTCTGATCTATGTGTCATTTCTTTCTTTTTTGTTGGCTTGCTGCACTGGCTAGGACTTTCATAGGATGCTAAATAGGAGTGGTGTCAGTGGACATCCTTGCAGTGCCCCCTGGTTCTCAGTAGGAAAACATTCAGTCTTTAACCGCTAGCATGATATTAAACAAACAAACAGACAAACAAACCAGTAACCAATTAGGCAATTCCAGTTCTTGATGCCGTCATGTTTTCCAGAGTAGAGCTGTGCTTTGTAATGTTCTTAATGGCTGTGCTGTTTCAGAAGTAGGTTTTCTGGCCTTTCTTCCATTGCAACGCTGGTGGATTTGAACCACCAATCTTTTGGTTAGTAGCCCAGTGCTTAACCATTTGCACCATCCAGTGATTCCTAATTGTGGTATTAGAGGTTTTTCATAACTATTCTTTTGTGAGTTTGAGGAAGCTCTATTGTGTTCCTTGTTTCTGGAGCATTTTTATCATAAATAAGTGTTAGATTTTGTCACTTTTCTGCATCAATTGATACTACCATGTGGCCTTTCTGCCTGAGAACATGTAGGGTCTCACTTTTTTCTGATTAAAAGAAATGTTCTCCCATAATGGCCAGGATGTTTTTACTTTATTGACTAAAATAATACTAGAGAAGCCATACACTTAGATTTAGAATATCGTATGAAGAGTAGTATACTTTAAACTTTATTTTTTCAGCTTTAGACATGTTGTAGATCAAGCATGGCATTCTCAGTTAAACTGTTTTTAATGAACCTTTGAAATATTGTCTTTTAGTGTTTCTTCTTCTTCAGCTTTCTAATTTTGAAACACATTTTATGTCTTTCTCAGTCTGAGGGAAAAGGCCATGCAAGTGCTGGAGATGCAATCTATGAGGTGCTGAGTCTACAGCGAGAGTCTGAGAAGGAGGAACCAGTCACTCCTACTAGTGGAGGGGGTCCACTCTCACCCCAGGAGGATGAACCAGAAGAGGGTAAGAAATTAAACTTAGTCCTCCCTCTTTATGTAGCTGTTTACGTGCAGTCCTCAAAGTGTGTGTGTGTGTAGTGTGTGTGGCTTGTGTAGGTATGGAGCATGGCTGTTCCTAGTCTCTTCCATCTTTGGGCTGAGTTTGGCTTCATAACACACTCAAGAGAATTTGGTTAGTTTGATTCCTCAGTTCCTTATACTCCCTTTGCCACAGTTGTTTTAATTTGACAGCATCACTTTGCTATTCTTGCTGCCTCTTTTATTTCATTCAAGTGTTTTTGAAGTGTTTAATGAAATATTTTGTATTATCTCGAGTGGTTTTAGAATTTTAGTGGTGTGTCATCTCCTACTTTCATTTGACATTGTTTAGTTCTGAGTTGTCTTTTTGTTCTTTCTGTATCACTTGCCACTTACTTTTTGGAAATAACGTAAGATCTGTGCTGTTGACTACATGAATGCTGTTTAGAGATGTGAACCAACCTTGTAACAATCAAATAACGTATGGCTCTGTATGCAATACTCTTTATATAGAAACTTGAGCGAAATGGAGCCCTGGTATGACACTATAGGATAAGCGCTGAACTATTAATTGCAAGGTCTCTGGTTAAAGCCTACCAGCCACTCCTTGAAAACCCCTTACAGGGTTATTGTGAATTGGAACCAATATGACAGCACATAACAACCACAACAGAGCAAAATGGAAGATTTTTACTTTAAACTTTATCTGCTTAAAGTCCCTGGGTGGTGCAGATGGTTACTTTGACACCCTCCAAGATGTACTTTGGAAGAAAGGCCTAGTAATCTACTTCTGAAAAATGAGCCATTGAAAATTCTATAGAGCAAAATTCTCCTATGACATCTGTGGGGTTACCATGAGTCAAAGTTGACTTGATGGCAACTCTTTTTTTGTTTTGTTTTGTTTTCCCCCTTCATTATTTGCGTATAGTTTAGGGCTGATTAAAAGTAAATTTCTAAATCTGTGTCATCTTTAAAAAAGCATCTTAACATTCTAAGTTTTCATATGAAACCATTTCTGTTTTGATTGACATAAAAATAATAGTAGCGAGTATTTATTGGGAGTCTCTGGGTAGTGCAAATGGTTAATGCATTTGACTGCTAACTGGAAGGTTGAAGGTTCAAGTCCACCCACACTTGTTGAAAAGAAAGGCCTGGCAATTTACTTCTGAAAAAAGCATCCTGTGAAGCATAGTTCTACTCTGACACACTTGGATTGCCATGAGTTGGAATCAAATCAGTTTAATGATAATTAAATAAAAATACTTAATGAGCACTTGAGGATGCCTGGTGTTTCAGTGGTTAAGTGCTTGGCTGTGTCAGTTCAAATCCATCAGCTGCTCTGAGGGAGAAAGATGTGGCAGTCTGCTTCTGCAAAGATGTATGGCCTGGGAAACCCTAGGCGGAAGTTCTACTCTTTCCTACAGAATTACTGTGAAGCCGAATTAATTCAATGGCTGCATTTTTTTGTGGAGGGTTTCTGAGTGCTTACTATTTGTTAAACATCACTCTGATTGTTTCTAATGTGTTGACTTATTCAACTCTTGCAATCTCATGTGTACTCTTATTAATTTGATATTGTTATTGTTCAGTACTGTTGAGTCACTTCCAACTCATAGGTACATGTTTTGGGCTTCTGAGAAGTGACTGGTGGGTTTCAAACCATCCTTGGCAGTCCAGTGCTTATCCTTCAGCGCCACAACAAGAATTCCAATTTCATATTAAGGAACTGAAAGGATAAATTACTTTACTGAAAGTCACATAACTGTAACTAACAAATCTGAGACTGAACTCTGGCTGCCTAATTCTCAACCCTGCAATTGTAAATACATCATGACCCTGCCAAGTTAGCCAAATGACTAAAACATCTAAAAACTCACTTTAAAAAAAAATTGAGGTAAAATTCACCTAACACAAAATGTACCATTTTGAAGTGTATAATTCACTGCCATTCAGTACATTTACAAGGTTGTACAACGATCCCCTGTACCTGGTTTCAAAGCGTTTTCATCACCCCAAGAGGAAACTGCATAACTACTAAGCAGTCACTGCCCCTCCCTAGCCCTTGGCAGCCACTATCCTGCTCTCTGTCTTCATGGATTTATTTATTCTGGATATTTCATATGTTGTTGTTGTTAGGTGCCATCAAGTCAGTACAGACTCATAGCAACCCTATGTACCACAGAACAAAGCACTGTTCAGTCCTGGGCCAACCTCACAATTGTTTCCACGCTTGAGCCCATTGATGCTGCCACTTTGCCAGTCGATCTCACTGGGGGTCTTCCTCTTTTCCTCTGACCCTCCAGCTTACCAAACATGATATCCTTCTCCAGCGACTGGTCCCTCCTGACAACATGTCCAAAGTATGATAGACGAAGTTTGGCCATCGTGGTCTCCAAGGAGCACTCTTGCTGCACTTCTTCCAACACAGATCTGTTGGTTCTTGTGGCAGCCCATGCATGGCATTTTCAATATTCTCCTCCAGCACCATAACTTGAACGCATCAATTCTTCTGCGGTCTTCCTTATGCACTGTCCAGATTTCACATGCATATGAGGTTATTGAAGATACCAATGCTTGGGTCAGGAATACCTTAGTTCTCAAGCTGACATCTTTGCTCTTCAGTACTTTAAAAAAGGTCTTGTGCAGTAGATTTGCCTAGTGCAATACATCGTTGAGTTCTTGTTTTTTTTTTTTAAAGTTTTTATTATGAATTATGTGTTAGTTTACATGAGTAAACATTATCTTTACACTCATCTGATTGTATTTTATTTCATTGCAATGATCACAGTCCCCTGCATGCATCATCAAGCACCCAAAGGGTACACCCCACACTCCTGCCCCCTCGCCCCTCACCGACAGCACACAACCCCTCTTCCTCTCTGAGTCCAGAGTCCCCAACCGCTTCTTCTGTTCACATCATTGCCTCTGCCTCCATCCCTAGTGTCACCGCATTTCCGGACACTGTCACGCACTTCGCTTTTCTCCCGTGATGGTTCCAGGGATCTCCACTCTTGAACTGCAAAATCAGCCGCTCCCCTCCTTTTGTTACCAAACATTTACATTGACCTTTCCAACACTCACTGTCAGACCTGATAGCAATCATTCCCTATTGAACCACAGGAGTCCTTTTCCCCTCACCTTTTATCAACTCCATCCAGATAGGTTGGAAACAATTCAGTGGAGGTTCTACCTTTCCCTGTATCCTCTGGAGCTAGGTTCACTATTGAAAGCTTGTAAGCCAGTTACTTCTTGCCTTTGTAGTCCCCCCATTTTGGGTAGCCAATGTCTAAATTCCTCCTCCGTGTCGACACTGTGTACCAAGGGGGTGGGGAATGATCCTCACTGTAGAGATTTGTCCGCTCCTTTGTCATACTGCATCCACAAGCATAGGTCAAGATCATCCACTTACAGTGGGTTACTCCTTTTATTTTCCTCTTCTTTCTTCCTCTAGTCGTGTTCTGATCATGCAGCCATTGATGCCAGGTCAAATAGGTACTCTCTGCTAGTGTGGGTGTTCTTGTGCATACCCCCCTCACATTTTTTTTTTTTTTTTTAAGAGGACCAACAATAATTAATTATGTTTTACAGGAGGTTGCCATGAATTGGAACCAACTTGATGACATTAACAATAATGATGTCCCCAAAAGACTCTTGCCAAATGGTTTTCCAAAGTATAGCAATTCCTTGATGGAGGAGACCATAGGTTAGTTGCCATTCTATTACAGCAAAAGCAAACTTGCTGAGGCATAGTTAAGCCTTTTTTTTTTTTAATGTTTTATTGTGAATTATGTGATAGTTTACATGGGAGAACATTAGCTTTACATTCATCCTATCGTTTCACTGCCATGGTTACAATCCTCTCCATGCATCATCAACCAACCAAAGGGTATACCCTGCAAGCCTGCCCACCCAGTCGTCAACACACAGCCCCTCTCCCTCTCTGGGTCTAAAGTTCCCAGCCACTCCATCTCTCCACGTCATCGTCTCTGTCTCCATCTCTGGTGTCACTGCTTCTCTGGGTTGTTGTTGTTATGTGCTATAGAGTCAGTTCTGACTCATAGTGACCCTGTACAGGGTTTCCAAGGCCTGTAAATCTTTATGGAAACAGAAAGCCTCATCTTTCTTCCCCGGTAGTTTCAAATTGCTGACCTTAAGGTTCACAGCCTGTTTTGTAACCACTATGCTACCAGAGCTCCTTTTTGCTTCTCTGGGTAGGATCCCAGAACTCTCCACTCTTTTCCCTTGATGGTCCCAGGGACCTCCGCTCCTAGACTGCAAAGTCAATCACTCCTCTCATTTTGCTACAAAATGTCTACCTTTACATTGCCAACCCTCACAATCAGTCCTGATAACAATTATTAACTTTTGTATCAAAAGAGACCTATCGGCATCTCCTTTCATCAGCTCCGCCCAGACAGATTGGATACTACTCACTGGAGATTCTACCTTCCTCCATGCCCTCTGGATCTAGGCTCCCTCTTGAAGGCTTGTAAGTCAGTCACTTCTTGCCTTTGTAGCCCCCATCCCCATTTTGGGTAGCCAATGTCCAGGTTGCCCATCCCTGTCTACTCTATGTGTGGAGGGGGTGGGAATGATTCTTGCTGTAAAGATTTGTTCTCTCTTTTGAGCTACTGCATCCATAGGTGTAGGTCAAGTTCATCAAATTGTATCAGATTACTCTTTTTTTTCCCTCTTCTTCTTCTGGTTGAGCTCTGATCATCCAGTCATTGTGAAGCCAGGTCAAATGGGTATTATCTGCAAGTGTGGATGTTCTTATGCATATACCCTCTCTTCTTATCAGCTGGGTGCTTCACACTCCATTCTAGTCCTCTGGGGCTATGTCCCTGCCCCTGGGCTCAGGAGTCCCCAGGTCTCGTCCTACTGCTGGTCAACCAGATCTCAATCCAAGTTAACAGGAGTCTATTGAATGTGGCCAGAGTTAGTTCACAACTTCATTGCTGTATTTCCCCCTCTTCCCCTTATCAGTGACCAGCGTAGTCAGCAGTAGGACCATATGCTGTCTTGGAAGGGGGTTTGCCTTTAGGGGATCTGACCACTTGCCTTGATGGCTCCCTGAGGAACAACAAGCTTGTTCTTGTAGTAGTCAGTTGGACTGCTGTTGTTGTTTTTTTCTGCTGGTCTTTCTTTCCAGAAGTGTCTTCTGTTCTCTTCTTCTAGCTGCTCCAGACTGGTCTGCTTGTCCTTTCACGTGGGGATGTCCCACCTCAGAAGATTCTGGATGAGGATCAGGATTCCACCTGTGGTCTTGTGCAATGCAAAGGCTCTGCATAGAGCCACTTTACTGGGCAAGTTCTAGCCCCATTTTAGTTATTCCAAACAGTATAGGCTCAAGACAGCCCTACTAGTAACCAATAACAACAACAAAAAAGATAAAAATCCTCCCCCCTTTTACTGTGAGTCTTTTACAATAATGTCTCTATGCTGTATTTCTCCTTTTGTGACTAACTGATTTCACTCAGCATAATGTCCTCAAGGTTCATACATGTTATGCGGTGGCTTACTGCTTCCTTGTTATTCTTCAGGGTTGCGTAGTATTCCATTGTGTGTATGTACCAAAGTTTGTTTATCCATTCTTCCATAGATGGGCACTTAGGCTGCCTCCGTCTTTTTGCTATTGTAAGTAGTGCTGCTATTAACTTTGGTATGCATATATCTACTCACGGTATGGCTTGTATTTCTTGTGGATAAATGCCAAGTAGAGGAATTGCTAGATCATGGGGTATCTCTATTTCCAACCTTCTGAGGAACCACCATATTGTTTTCCAGAGTGGTTGGACCATTTTGCAATCCTACTAGCAATGTAAAACGGTCCCAATCTCTCTACATCATCACCAACACTTACTGTTCTCTTTTTTGATCTTTGCTATTATTGCTGGTGTGAGATGATATCTCATTGTTGTTTTGATTTGCATCTCTCTAATGGCAAGATGGAAACAGCAGTAAAGAAATCAAGCAACATTTTGCATTAGGCAAATCTCCTGCACAGGACCTTTTCAAAGTGTTGAAGAGCAAAGATGTCAGCTTGAGGACTAAGGTACGCCTGACCCAAGCCATGGTATTTTCAATAACCTCATATGCATGCAAAAGCTGGACAGTGAATAAGGAAGACCGTAGAAGAATTGATGCTTTTGAATTATGGTGTTGGAGAAGAATATTGAAAGTGCTGTGGGCTGCCCAAAGAACCAGTAAATCCATTTTGGAAGAAGTACAGCCAGAGTGCTCCCTGGAGGCCACGATGGCCAAACTTCATCTCTCATACATTAGACATATTGTCAGGAGGGACCAGTCACTGGAGAAGGATATCATATTTGGTAAGGTGGAGGGTCAGAGAAGAAGAGGAAGATCCTCAATAAAATGGATTGGCCAAGTGGCAGCATCGATGGACTCAAGTGTGGCAACAGTAGTGAGGTTGGCCTGTGATTGGGCAGTGTTTCATTCTGCTGTGCATAAGGTCGCTGTGGTTCAGTACCTACTTGATGGCACCTAACAACAACAACAACTGATAAAGCATGCCACAGCATCTTTTGGTTGTATAAGTAAAATCCCACTTACAGTCAATGCTATAACAAATTCCGTCAAAAACCTAGACCTTACAAACTGATTCTCAATGCTTAGCCTGATGGCCCACACATATTCATAAAGAAGACAAAAAAGAAGGAAAAGGTCAAAATGGATGTCAGAAGAGACACTGAAACTTGCTCTGCAGCATAGAGATGCTAAAGCAAATGGAAGAAATGAGGAGGTGTAAGAGCTGAACAGAAAATTTCAAAGGTCAGCTCGAGAAGATAAAGCCAAATGTTAAAACAAAATGTGCCAAGATTTGGAATCAGAAAACCAAAAAAGAAGAGAACACTCAGCATTTCTCCAGCTGGGGGAACTGAAGAAAAAATTCAAGCCTTGACATTCGTTATTGAAAGATACTCTGGGCAAATTATTGAATGATACAGAAAGCATCAAGAGAAGATGGAAGGAATACACAGAGTCACTACCAAAAGGCTAATGTTCAACCGTTTCAAGAGGTAGCACATGAACAAGAGCCAATGATGTCAGCTTGAAGACTAACTAAGATGCGCCTGATCGAAGCCATGGTATTTATGCATGTGGAAGCTGGACAGTGAATAAGGAAGACCGTAGAAGAATTGATGCTTTTCAGTTAGGGTGTTGGAGGAGAATACTGAAAGTGCCATGTGTTGCCAAAGAACCAATAGATCCATTTTGGAAGAAGTGCAACCAGAGTGCTCGTTGGAGGCCAAGATGGCCAAACTTCATCTCTCATACTTCAGGCATATTGTTAGGAGGGACCAGTCACTGGAGAAAGATATCATGTTTGGTAAGTTGGAGGGTCAGAGAAGAAGAGGAACACCCCCATGAGGTGGATTGGCCTATTGGCAGCATTGATGGGCTCAAGCGTGGCAACAGTAGTGAGGTTGGCCCAGGATTGGGCAGTGTTTTATTCTGCTGTGCATAGGGTCGCTGTGAGTTGGTACTGACTTGATGGCACCTAACAGGAACAAAAACAGTGGCTAGTGATCGTGAACATTTCTTCATTTGTTTGTTGGCTGCCTGGATCTCCTCCTTGATGATGTGTCTATTCATGTCCTGTTCGCATTACATAATAACCAATTAGTTATTTGTCCTTTTCTTGTAGAGGTGTTGTAGGTTCCTATATATTTTGGAAATTAGTCCCTTATCTGTTGTGTTGTTGCAAAAGATTTTTCCCCATTCTGTGGGCTTCCTTTTTACTATTTTGATGAAGTCTTTTGATGCACATATGTTTTTAATTTTTAGTATGTCCCTTTAATCTGTTTTGTCTGTTTTTGTTTGTGTAAGTTTCAAACTGTTTGGTAGTTTGTGTATTCACTATATTACTCTCACATTTTCCCCTATTTTCTCATTGATGACCTTTGTAATTCTGCGATTCGCATTTAGGTCTTTAATCCATGCTGAGTTGGTTTTTGTATAGGCATGAGATAAAGGTCTTGTTTCAGACTTTTGCATATTGCTTTCCAATTCTGCCCGCACCATCTGTTGAAGAGACCATCTCCTCCCCATGTAATATACTTAGGTACTTTGTTGAAAATAAGTCAGCTGTATGTGTATGGGTTAATGTCTGGATTCTCAATTCTGTTCCATTTATCAATGTATCTTTCATTATACCAGTACCACGCAGTTTTGACCACTGTAGCTGTGTAGTAAATTTTGAAATCACAGAGTCAGAAGCTTCCCACCCTGTTCTTCTTCTTAATCAGTGCTTTGCTTATCCTGGGTCTATATCCTTTCCTTACAAAGTTTATAATTGTTTTTTCCATCTCTTTGAAGATTGTCATTGGAATCTGGATTGGGATTGCATTATGTGTATAAATTGCTTTGTGCAGTATTGACGTTTTCACAATGTTAAGTCTTCCTATCCAGGAGCATGGTATATTCTTCCATTTTTGTAGGTCTCTTTTGGTTTCTTTTAGTAGTGTTCTGTAGTTTTGTTTGAATAGGTCCTTTGTTTCTCTGGTTATGTTTCTTCCTAGTTAGTTCATCCTTTGGGTGGCTATTGTAAGTGGTATTGTTTTCCTAATGTCCTTTTCAGCACTGTCGTTACTCATGTTTTGATGTTGATCTTATACCCTGCCCCTTTGCTGAATCCTCCCATGAGGTCTAGTAGCTTTTTTACTGAGTCTTTGGGGTTTTCTATATATAGGGTCATATCATCTGCAAATAGAGTTTTACTTCCTCTCTGCCAATTTGGATGCCTTTGATTTTCCTATCTTGCCGTATAGCTCTGGCTAAGACTTCCAGCACAATATTGAATAGGAGTGGTGACAAAGGGTAGCCTTGTTTGGTTCCTGTTCGCAGAAGGAAGGCTTTCAGTTTCTCTCCATTGAGAGTAATGTAGGCTATTGGTTTTGTATATATGCTCTTTAGTATGTTCAGGAATTTCCCTTCAATTCCTACTTTGTTGAATGTTTTTATCAGGAATGGATGTTGGATTTTTTCAAATGCCTTATCTGCATCAATCGATATGATCTTGTGTTTTTTTTCCTTTTTTCATGTTTATATGGTGGATTACATTGATTGTTTTTCTAATGTTGAACCCTCTTTTCATCCCTGATATGAATTCCACTTAGTCATGATGTATTCTTTTTTTGATGTGCTGCTGGATTCTGTTGGCAAGAATTTTTGCCTCTATGTTCATGAGGGATATTAGTCTATCATTTTCTTTCTTAGTGATGACCTTCCCTGGTGTTGGTATGAAGGTTATGCTTACTTCATAAAATGTATTAGGAAGTTTTCCATCCTCCTGTATCTTCTGGAATAATTTGAATAGAATTGTTGACAACTCTTCCCTGAATGTGTGGTAAAACTCGCCAGTGAAGCCATCTGGACTTGCACTTCTTTTGGTTGGGAGTTTTTTGATGATGTGATCAATTCTATTGTTATGGGTCTGTTCAAGTCTTCTACTTCATTCAGTGTGAGTTTAGATAGGTCACGTTTTTCTGAAAACGTATCCATCTCTTCTAAGTTTTCAAATTTGTTGGAGTACAACTCTTCATAGTATTCTGTTATTATCCTTTTGATTTCCTTTGGTTTGTTGTGGCATCGCCCATGTGGTTTCCAATGTGTGTTATTTATTTGTGTCTTCTCCCTCTTTTCTTTTGTGAGGTTTGCTATTGGTTTGTCAATTTTATTAATCCTTTTAAAGAACCAGCTTCATGTCCTGTTGATTATTTCTATAGTTTTTCTGTTTTTGATCTCATTTATTTCTGCTCTAATCTTTATTATTTCTTTTCTCTTGGTGACTGTAGTAGGTTCCCTCTGTTGGTCTGTGTTTAGTTGCTGGAGAGGTGTTAATTTTGATTTTCTTTTTTTTGTATGTGCGCATTTATTGCAATAAATTATTCTCTCAGCATCACTTTCGCTGTGTCCCAGAGATTTTGGTATGTTGTGTTTTCGTTCTTGTTTGTTTTTTTGAACTTTCTGAATTCACGTTTAATTTCTTCTATTATCCAGTCACTCTTTAGCAGGGTGTTACTCAATCTCTATGTATTAAACTTTATTACCTTGGCTGCCTTATTGTTGATTTTGTAATTTAATGGCATTTAAAAATGGTCTGAAAAGATGCTTTGTAATATTTTGATGTTTGTAAATTTATGGAGGCTTTCTTTGTGACCTAACACTTGGTCAGTTATGGAGAGTGTTCCATGTGCATTGGAGATGAATATATATTGTGCTGTTGTTGGGTTAAATGCTCTGGTCACATCTATGAGATCAAGTTGGTTGATTGTTACTTTGTAGCTTTGTTGAGTTTCTTTTGTTTTTTCTCTCCCTTTTCAAAAGTGGCATATTAAAATCCCCCACTACAATTGTCGATTTGTCGATTTCTTTCTTCAATTCTAATAGGGTTTGCTTTCTATATCTTGGTGTTCTTTCATTTGGTGCGTAGATGTGAATTATGGTTATGTCATCTTGCTCAGTTGACCCTTTAATCATGAGATGGTGTCCTTCTTTATCTCTTATGCTGGTTTTTGCCTTAAAGTTTATTTTATCAGAGATTAGTATTGCCATTCCTGCATGCTTTTTTATTGCTGTTAGCTTGGTATATTTTTTTCTGACCTTTAACTTTTTGTCTGTTATTGTCTTTGTGCATAGGGTGTGTCTCTTGCAGGCAGCATATTGGAGGGTCTTGTTTTCTAATCCATTCAGCCACTATCTCTCTTAACTGGTGCATTTAATCCATTGACATTCAGTGTAATTATCAATAGGTATGGATTAACTGTTGTCATTATGTTAATTTTTTATGGTGCTGTTTGTTCCTTTGTTCTACATACCTTCTTATGTTGTGTTCATGTACTTTGTGCTATATCTTGTCGGTTTCTTCTTTGTTTTAATGTTACCTTGTTATGTTTGGATCTTCATTTTCATGATAAGTTGTGAAGTATTAATTTTCTTTGGGGTTACCCTATAGTCTTTGAAGTTTTCCCTGCATTTAAGACTGTCTATTGAATCCTGCCATCTACTTGACCTCCTCACCACGTGGATATATGTACCTATATTTTTCCCTTCTTTTATATTGTTAATATTTTGATCTTTGATTGGCCTTACAGGTCCCTTAAATCATTGTTGTAATTTTGTTCCGTTCTGAACTCTGCTATCCGTTGACCGAGTTCCAAGTGGTGTTGCCACGTTTGTCAATGTCTGATTATTGTCTGTTCTTGCTGGTTTTCATTCCAAAGAGCTCCCTTTATGATGTTTTGAAGCACTGGATTGGCTTTAACAAAATCTCTTAGCTTCTGTTTATCTTGGAATGTTTTGATTGCACCATTATATTTGATTGACAGTTTAGTTAGATGATTCTTGGTTGGCAGTTTTTTTTTCTTTTAGGGTTTTATATTATGTCTCCCTGTTACCTTCTTGCCTGCATAGTTTCTGCTCAGAAGTCAGAGCTTAATCTGATTTGCTTGCCTTTATAGGTAACACTTCTCTTTTCCCTGGCTGCTTTTAGGATTCACTCTTGTCTTTGATTTTCGAGAGCTTGATTATGATATGTCTTGGTGATTTTTTTTTTTTTTTGGGGGGGGGTGTATCCTTCCTGGGGTTCTTCCAGCTTCTTGAATGTTTATCTTCTCGTCCTTCAAGATGTTAGGAAAATTTTCTTCCAGAAGCTCTTCAACTATCTCTTCTGTGGATGTCTGTGATTCTTCCTGCCCTGGAATGCCAGTAATTCTTAAGTTATTCCTCTTCATGTTATCCAGCATGAATCTTAGACTCTCTTCAGATTTTTTTAATTCTTTTTTTATGCTTGCTCTTCCATCTTAGCAGTATTGAGAGATTTTTCTTGCAGCTTGCTGGTTCTAGCTTCCATGTCTTCCATTCTACTCCTTTGCCCTTTCAGTGTATTGTCCATTTCTGATATCATTAATCATCTGGACTTCTTTTTTGCAGGTTTTGGGTTGTTTCCAATGCTATATCTATCATGTTTGATTACTCCTGTAGCAATTTCCTGGCTTTGGCTTTATTTTCCTCCATCCCTTTTCAGAGCATTTTTATTTGTTTCCATATTATTCTTCTGAATTCCTTCTCAGGTAGATCCAAAGTCTGCTCTTCTACTGGAAAGTCTGACTGCTTCCAGCTCTTTTGTCTCAGTTACTGTTTACTGTCTAGACATGTGTTGATAACTTTAATTGTGTTTTCCTTTGAGTTTTTAATGCTTAAATGGATGTAAGTTGCTTTGTTGTTAAGCTTGGTGAGCGTCTCCTGGTGGATATGATCCAGAGATAGGCTTCCCTTTTCATGTGTAATGCCTAGCAGCTGGTTTTGGTTCTTGTCCAGATGGTGGGGCAGTACAGGCTATGCGTGTAGCTGGGCTACATGGGCATAGTTGCTGTCTTTTCTTAGGTAAGACTGGGGGAGAAATCTCCAACCCCTGGGAGAAGAGTGAGGCCAAAGGACCAAAGACAGAAACAATATAAAAGCAGAGACAGAAACCACGAATCAAAAATACAAATAAAATTGTGATTGACACTGTCTACTGGCCTTTGCTGAGCAAAGGGTCCCGCTTAGGTAAACTCTGGCGCTGGTTCCCAGGGTTAGAATGTCATAAGAAGTAGCCTGTGGGTTTCCTCTCTGCGCCATTGGAAAACTTTGTGTGCATTGCAAAACCCTTTTGGGGGTGTGCTTCCGCCTGCCTGAAGGTGTCAGGGCTGTGCAGTGAGGACGCAGTTGTGGGTGAAGAGGAGAGATACATGAAAGATGAAAAATTGGTCACACCTCTCCCTTCAGACGGGCAGTTCCGTGGCTTCTAGTACTGGGTTGCTGCCTCTGCTTGGCTCTGGTCCTGCCCTCTGGCCTGAGGACTTCTGACTATTGGCTGCCATGGCTGGATCGATTCAGAAATCACCGTATTTTGCTTCCACTGACAGATTTCTTCTCACTGGGCACCGGAAACTGGTGCCCAGAACCTTAAACAGGATCCAAAGCTCCACAGTTTTTCTGTGGACCGCTCTTTCTCTGCTTTTCTTTGGTTTTGGCAGAGGAGTTTTCACTGTCTCTATTTCCTTTGATTTCTCAGCTGCTGCTTCCAGGAGTTTTGATGGTTGATCCAGGAAGAATGAAGTCCTTGATAACTTCAATCTTTTCATATAACTGGAATCATATAAAACATGACCCTTTTTGTGGGGCATATTTCACATAGCATAATTTAGCCTAGTTATCTAGCCACTTAATTTAGTTTTCAGGGTTCATCCCCGTTGTGGCGTATTTCAGTATTTGATTCCTTTTTGTGGAAGAATAGTACTTTGTTTATTGATGTGCTTCATTTTGTGTACCCATCCATCACTTGGTGGGCATACTCATTGTTCTCTTGCACCTTTTGGCTGTTGTGATTAGTGACTATATTCCCCTTCCTGTGGAAGTATTTTTTTGAACGCCTGTTTTCTGTTGAGTATATACCTATTATTGATATTGCTGTGCCATATAGTAATTCTGTGTTTAACTTTTTGAGGAACTGTTAACTTATTTTCCACAATGGCTGCACTATTTTACATTCCTACTAGTCATTATGAAGATTCCAATTTCTCTACATCCTCTGCTAACACTTGTTATTTCCTTTTTTTTTTTTTTTAATATACATTCTAGTATGAAGCAGTACCTTATTGTGATTTGATTTACATTTCCCCACTTATAAATTTGAGTCCTGGTATAGCACTGTGGGTTAATGTACTGGACTGCAAGGTCACTTTGATCCTCAAGGTTGGTGGTTCAAGCTCACCAGCCACTCTCGGAAACCCTATACAGGGTTTTGTGAGTCAGTGCCAACTCCATGGCACTTAACAACAACAACAACAGTGACAAATTATGAGTCTTCGTGTGGTGCTGCAAAGTTGGTTTAAACTTCCAGGTTGGTGGTTCAACCTTACCAGCCTCTCTCAGAAACTCTGTGAGTTGAAACCGACACTTGCTGGCACTCAGCAACAACGACGGATTGTGCTGAGGGTCTTTTTATGTATATATCGACATTTGTTTGTGTTCTTTGGATAAATGTTTATTCAAGTCCTTTGCTCATTGAAAAAATTGGATTGTCTTTTTGTGTTTTTTTTTTTTTGAGTTGTAGGAGTTATTTATGT
>NW_006408618.1:4138268-4140477 GCF_000296735.1 Chrysochloris asiatica
AAAAAAAAAAAAAAAAAAAAACCCTATGTGGGGTCGCTATGAGTAGGAACTGACTCCATGGCACACAAGCACCACCACCACCAAAGGAAGAGGATGCACAGCTTCAAAAGAGGTAAAACAAGATCAGAACAAAATGGAGAGAACCAATAAAACAGCATAGTAGTAGATTAAGTAGGGAGTGATCTACAATATTGTTAGATGGAACAGGGAGATTCAATAAGATAAGGACCAAAAACTGGTCATTAGAGTTGGTATTTTTGTAAGCCAATGAACCTCTATGAGGGTTATTTTAATAAATATGGGAAAGAAGTCTCGTTGTGGTAGATGGAGGATTTGAGTAGAGAACACCAGAGATGTAACTATTATTTGAAAATATTTGATGAGGAGAAGAAGAAAGATATTGAACTAAAAATCCTGGGCTGTGTCTGGTCAAGAGAGGGTATTTTTAGGGTGTAGGAGATTTGAGCTTGTGTTTAAGTAGCGAGAGCAAGCTGAAAGATAAGAAACGAGTTCACCCTTCCAACATTTTAACTGTACAGCTCCCAAACATGCCTCTGTACCTTTGCAAATGTTATTTCCTCTGCTTAGATTATTTTTTTCCACTTAGGTCTGCCTGAGTAAGCTCTTCAACAAAGGCATGTTAGCAGTCAAAAGAGAATAGTAATTTTAGCTTTGTGGCAGCTTCTATACTTAGAAATGTTTCAAAATATTTTCCATGACATTTTAAAATAGGTTACTCAGGCAAATTACCTTTAAAATGCATTTAACACTAAGTGGCCAGGCGAGGAGCTTGGCAAATCTTGTCAAAAGCAACCATTTTAGGACTCTGGAAAGTAACCAGAATCCTTCAACAAATTGAGAATCATTTATTCAAGAAAATCTACCGAACTTTGGGTGACAACAGTGGAAGTTGTGATGGTGCTGTTCCCATTCTGCTCCCTCTTCTCCCTGACTTACTGTCATACAGGTTTTACTAGGGTGGAGTAAGGTGTGAGATGAACACTTTCACCGTTGCTGCCAGAGAGGGGTGATTGGATTTGAAGTAAAAATGGAAAACACCCATGTTGTTGAGAACCATAGTGATCTCAGTGACAGAAGTATGGAAAAGGCCAGTATCTCAGGTAGTATTAAGTTGTAATCCTGGTTGAGGTGAGCCGCAAGCTTTTCCACAATCTCTTTCTACAGATGTAATCAATTTAATTTTTGTATATTCCATTTGTTGATGTCCATATGTATAGTCAGATTTTATGTTGTTTAAAAAGGTATTTGCACTGAAAAAGTCATGGTCTTGCAAAAGTCTATCATGCAGTCTCCAATGTCATTTCTGTTGCCATATTTTCCAACTACTGAACCTTTGTTCTTTGTTTCTAACCTTTGAATTCCAATTGCTAGTAGTTATCAATACATCTTGATTGAATGTTTGATTAATTTCAGACTGAAGAAGTTTGTAGAATTCTTCAATTTCATCACCACTGGCTTTAGTAGATTTGAATAATAGTGGTGTTAACTGGTCTTCCTTGTAGGCATATGGATATTATCCTATCACAGACAACTTGGTAGTTCAAGACAGATTTGGATATGTTATTTTTTATGATGATTATGATGCTTTTTCTCTTCAATTTGTCATTCCCAGTATAATGAAGCATGTGATTATCATATTCAAAATGGGCAATTCCAGTCCATTTCAGCTCACTAATGCAAAGGCTATTTAATTTTTGACAACTTCCAGTTTTCCTGGATTCCTACTTCATACTTTCCATGTTCCAGTTATTAATGGATATTTACAGCTGGTTTTCTTCATTTTGATTTGTGCCCCATCAGCAAATGGAGGTCCCTAAGGCATTACTCCATTAGCGTCATTGCCATCAACTCTAGTTTTAGAACGCAGCTCTTCCCCAGTTGTATCTTGAGTGCCTTCCAACCTAAGGGTTCATCCTCTGGCACTGTATCTGACAGTATTCGGTGCCCTTCATCATGTTTCAGTATTCTGGTGCTGACAATGTTCCATTGTTGTTCATAAGATTTTCATTAACTAAATATTTGGAAGTAGTCCCATCTCTCCTTCGTACTAGTCTGTTTTCATCTGGAAGCTCAGCTGAAATTTGTCAACCTTGGGTGACCCTACTAGTATTTAAAATACCTGTGGCATAGCTTCCAGCATCACAGCAACATGCAAGCCACCATAGAACAACAAACTGTCAAAGGAATG
>NW_006408618.1:4140577-4147072 GCF_000296735.1 Chrysochloris asiatica
GTCCTTTGCTCATTGAAAAAATTGGATTGTCTTTTGTGTTTTTTTTTTTTTTGAGTTGTAGGAGTTATTTATGTAGCTGTATATTAAGCCTATATCAGATATATGATTTGCAAATAAATTTTCCCATTCTGCAGCTTATCTTTTCACTTTCTTGATATTATATTTTTAGCTTATAATTAATTTTTTGTTGCTGTTGTCATTAAGATTTTACATAGCAGTATATACACCCATTCAACAATTTCTCTCTCTATATAACTCAGGAACATTGATTCCTTGGATCCATTTTCTTTGTTCTTTTTCATACTTTTAGTAGGTAAAAATACAGTTTTGCTGATTTGGGGCATCATCCCTCCATTGGGAACAGTTGCTGGAGGCTGACGAGATTCTATCGTCTTGTTTCACTGCCACCACAGCAGAAACCCCCCAATTTTGGACCTCATGTAATGATAGAAATTGGAAGTGGCTAAATGTTTTTACTGTCATTTTCTGTTCTGGGTTATTTTCTGCTCAATTTTGTTAGCATTGGAGTTGATGTTGTCCATGATAACCCATGAAGTGCAGTCTGGTAAACTTGAAAACATTATGGCTAACAGACTGGGAATACAACTACAGACAAGGTCTTTGGGTACAATAGCATCAAAGTGTGGCTGAAAATTCAGGTAACAAACCTCTGGTTTACATGAAACAGTTTTTAAGGTCTGGCATAGTTTCTCAACTCTCAGTAGTAGAGTGTTTGTTGGTTTTATATCATCTTTGAAACTGCAGATATGGATGGCTGTGGAGCATAAGTGAATGGCTGCTGTGTTGCAGACAGATGGCAGACTCTCAGCTAGAGCCTCAGTTTTTATGTTAAGAGTGTTACATCCATCAATAGTATTTAAATGTTAAGGTAAGGGAACATTTTAATCGAATACATCGACTGAAAATCCATTATAATGCAACGGAGAATGTGTCAAACACAAATAAAGAATGAATTCTCTGAAAATAGTGATCCATCATTAAGCAAAGTCAACATATCAGAATAGCTGTTAACTGCTTCTGTTGTATGCCATGTCAGTATTGTCTGGGTTGTATGTATATATGCATGAAATCCTGGTTTGGTGCCATAGAATAAGCACTTGACCCCAAGGGTGATTTGAACCACAAGATTGGCTGTTCAAACTTACCAGCCCCTCCTTGGAAACCTTATACAGGGTTGCTATGAGTGAGAACCAACTTGATGACACTTAACAACACCAACAACATATAAATGCATAATTTTTTCTAGCAGTTCACTAGGGTGATTAACTTCCCATTTTTCTTAAATTGCTCATAGTCTATACCCTAGCTACATGAAAGTTTCTTCATCGTTTTAAGTATTATAGACATAGTGTTGGCAGGTGGAGTTGATGGGTGCAATAGCATTTTGTAGCAAATGTTCTACAAACACAGTGCCAGAGGGACTCGAAAAATTTACTTTTAAACTAATTCTGTGGTTTCTGTAGCCTGGCAGAGCTTTGCTTCTATACTAAAAAACGACTGAGATTCTATTGCTCTTCTAATATTTGGCTTTCTAGATTGAACCTGGCTTATAGGAATTTTTATTTCCCATGTGATTAAATATATGATGAAGAAATTTATCCAAATATTTCTGACTGACAATTACTTTTTGTTCTTTCTACTCTGTTATTTCTTTAAAGCTGACACGAAACTTTGTATATTCACCAGGTCATCACATTCTTTCCTGATGTTGCTTCCTTCTCCATTGTCAAAATACTGTAAATGCAAAGACACATTAAATAATCTGTTAGTTTCACTATGGCTGTGTAGTCAGTACTGTCTGTGTCCTCATGCCTTCCCTTTTTGTTTCATGTGTCGTAGACAGCCAACTTAGATCAGCCTGTACCCACTATATGAGCTACTCATTTACAATTCTTCTTTCAGTAGTCTCACTCTTCAAAATAGAGCATTTTGACTGATGTTTTTGTCTAGCCATTTTGAAGTACCTACTTTTGATACAGGAGAACTTCTTTTACTCCCTGAATTGACTTTAAGCAGGTATTATTTGCATACAGTAGAATGTCCTGCTTCAAGTGTATAGTTCACTGTCTTCATATAAACAGACATTTGTGAAACCACCACCAGAATCATGATATAGAACAATTCCATCACCTCAAAAGTTCTTTTGTGTCCATTTACAGTTAAAATTCAAAGCCACCTCACCTTTGACTCCAAGCGTCCACTGATCTGATTTGTCACCATAGTTTCTCCTTTTGTAGACATTTATGTGAATGGACTCATTTGGTGCACAGTTGTTCTTATCTGGCTTCTTCCACATAGCATAATGCTTTTGAGTATTTATGTTATTACTCGTATTAGTAATGGGCTCCTTTTTGTTGAGGAGTAGTAATTTATTGTTTAGATGTTTCACAGTCACCAGTTAATGCATCTTTGGGTGGTTTCCAGCTATTGGCTATTTTGAGTGAAGCTGCTATAAGTATTTGAGTACAAGTCTTTGGTGAATACGTACATGCTTTTATTTCCTTTGGGTAAATACTTAGGATTGGAGTGGCTATGTCTATGATAAGTGTAAAGTTAATTTTATAATAAATCTCCAAGCTGTTTTTTTTTTAAAAGTAGTGATACCATTTTCTACTTTTACCAGCAATATATGAGTGTTTCAGTTTTTCCATATCCTTGCCAACATTTGGTATTGTCAGTTAAATTTTGTTTAGCTTTTCTAGTGGGTATGCAGAGTTCTGGTGTGGTTCTATAAGGTAAACATTGGACTGCTAACCACAAGGAGGTTGGCAATTCAAATTCACCATCTGCCCCTTGGAAACCCTATGCAAGGTAACTATGAGTAGAAACGTACTCAATGGCACTAACAACAACAACAAGAAGTGGGAATGTAGTGATAGATTGTGGTATTGATTTACTCTAATGATGAATTATGTTGAGCATCTTATCATGAGCTTATCTGTCATTTTTATATATCTTGGGGATGTGCCTAAAAATCTGTTTTCCATTTTTTAAATTGGGCTGTTTGTCTTCTTATTGATTTATGAGTTCTTTATATGTTATGGATGCAACTTCTACCTGTATCAGGTACATCTTGCAAATATTTTATCCCACTCTGTAGATTGCCTTTCAAGTTATTTGACAGTATATTTTGAAGAACAAAGCTTAATGAAGTCCAGTTTGTTAGTTTTTTTCCTGTAGGATTTGTTCTTTTTATAGCCCATCTAATAAATCTTTGCCTAACTCAAGGCCACAAAGATTTTTATATTATGTTTTCTTCTAGAAGTCATATAGGTAAGTATTAAATTAGGTCTGTGATCTAGTTAATTTTTCATATGGTTAGAAGTAAAGGTCAAAGTTCTTTTTAGTTTTTGCTTCACAAAAATATTGTCTCTTATGGTTTCTGTGGTGCTGTGGGATAAGCACTGGACTGCTAAGTACAAGGTCAGGACTTCAAACTTATCAGCTGCTCCTTGGAAACTTTATATATAGCATCACTAGGAGTTGGAGTCCTAGTGTAGTGCTGTGGGTTAATGTGCTGACTGCAGTGTTGTTTGAACTGCAAGGTCAGTGGTTCAAGCTTACCAGATACTCCTCGGAAACCCTATACAGGATTGCTATGGGTCAGAGCCAGTTCAACAGCACTTAACAACAACAACAACAACCACAGGAGTTGGAACTGACTTGATGGCAATTAACAACAACAACATGGTTTCTGTGAGTTAGGAATTTGGGGTTGGCTTGTCCGGGCAGTCTGGATTAAGCTATTCTCATGAGGACTCAGATATTGCCTGGGATGTGGTTATCTGAAAACTTGATTGTGACTAAAAGCTTATAGATACTTCCAGGGGGCTTACACAGACAACTGCCAGATGGATGCTATCTGTTAGCAAGAAATTTCAGTGTCTCTCCACATATAGAGCTTCTCTATAGGGCTGCTTGGCTGTCCTTATGGCATAATGGATAACATCACTCAGAGGGAACAGTATAAGAAACCAAATTGGAAGCTGCAATGCCTTCTATATGGTAGTCTTTTTTGGGGGAAGGGGGTATTTATTGTGAATTGGATGATGATTTACAGAGAAGATCATCAGTTTTATACTCAATGGATTACACACACTTTGTTTCATTTCACTGATTGAAATTCCATCAATATAACATCACTCTTCCTGCTTCCTCTCTGTGTTTCTTTTTGCATTTCCCCTTCTTTACCTATCCTTTAAAACTTTGTCCTTGGGTAAATGCCACCCTTTAGTTCTCAAATGGTTGACTATTCTATGGTAGGGATACCTCACTAATATTGTTCCTCCTATAGATCTGTCTATGGCTTAGCTGAAAATTGAGCCATGATGAGTTCATTTCCAGACCTGAAGGGTGAACAAAGGTCTTGGGGTTCCAATAATTTATGATTTTTAGATTTGTTCCACATTTTCTCCCACTCTCTCTAGGACCTTCTAATGGATCCCTTTTAGAGCAGTTAACAGTGGTAGCCTGGCACCATCTCCTTCGTCTGGTGTCAGGGTTGTGGAGAATGATGTTTTTGTGTTCCATGAGTCCACTGGCATAATGGTTTTCATACCTCTTCAATTTTCATCAATCTTCTTTTCTCTGGACAGGGAGAGACCAAACACCTTAGATGGCCACCCAGTTACTACTCACCAAAGTAGGATGCAGAACATTGTGTTTGTGGATTATATTATGCCAGTTGACCATGGTGTCTCCCAAGACTATGGTCCTGAGCTCACAGGTCCAGTGGTCCTAGTCTTAGAGGCATGCAACATTATTTCCACAGTTCAGCCTTTTCTTCCATTGTGCAATTCTAGTGTATTTTATATAAGACTTCTGATGTCATTGTTGGGCTCATCTCCAGACTAGCCAAAATGAGGAAGAAAAGAACAGAGATCACATGAAAATTTTTGAGCTAGTCCTAGAAGCTATGTGTACATTCTTCCCTGGTAAACAAGGGGCAGTTGGAAAATGTAATCGAGCTAAGTATTCAGGAAGAAGAATAGACAGGTGTGACAAGCAAAGAATGTAAGTGCAGTTAATATGAAATGTAACATTAAACAGCATTGTGATGGGAGAGGTGTTCATTATGTTTGGTAGCATATTGAAGAGTTACTTCAATCATGTAAATTAACTAGTACATAAACAAAGAAATTTAGGTATAGGATATTTTAAATTTTAGCAGCCAGAAGCCACAAATACTTCATTAAAGACCACTTGCAGAGAAATCTTCTGGAAGTTGAAATCTACTTTTCAAAAGAAATATTTTAGACATGTAAGCACAACTGTAGTTTACTTCCAATGTATTTTATATTACAAATGACTAAATGTCATTCAGGACTTGGAAAGGTATTTTATGCTTCAGTGATAGTTACTTTGGGACTGATGAGATTTGCAGATGTAATCTTTAATAGAAGAGCCATTTACTAATGAAAAGCTACATTACTAGAAAACTGATACACATTTTGAAATAAATGGCAAACAGATGATCCCACAAATTTGCTTACTTGACTGTCAGGATCTGAAGATAGTGTACATATCATTGGAAAAGTCTTGGTTTTTTTTTTAAATCTTAGCAGAGAGCTAAATTGGGCTAAAGATTCACTTTTGGCACAGCTGTTTGAGACTTGTTGGGTTTTTTTTGCACAGTTGTGTCCAGATGACTACCTTAAAATATAAAGAAGGAGAGGCAGAAGAGAGAATTGAGAATATTGAGAATTATCAATTAATTGAGTGTCTTGGGCATCAGGAAAGCAGGGAGAGAGATAAATCAAAGGTTAATATTCAGTTTTCTAACTTGAGTGATTGAATGATGTTGGTTCTGACCATTGAGCTAGGTAACACAAAAGGAAGAACAGAGTGGGTTTGTGGGTATTAGTAAGATTTGCTTAGTTTTAGACAGTGTTGAGTTTGAGTTCATTGTGGAATGTTAAAGTGGAATTTTGCAGTTTTTCAGTTATTGAAAGTTGCCTCAAATGGACAGAATTTTTATAGCCATAAGTAAAGGTTTGAGAGTCATCATCGTGAAGCTGTGTAAGCAACTTGGAAATTACCTTTGGAGAAAATATAGGGCAGGTAGGTTAAAAATAGAGTACAGAAGATCACTAACCTTTAAGGGCAAAGTATAGGAGTTCTGTTGTGGCTCTGCGGGTTAATGCACCAGACTGCAAAGCCGTTTGATCTGCAAGGTCAGCGGTTCAAGCTCACCAGCTGCTCCTTGGAAACCCTATACAGGGTTGCTGTGGGTCGGAATCAACTTGATAGCACTTAACAACAACAATTGGAAGAAGAAAGGAACTCTGGTAGTGTAGTAATTATGAGTTGGGCTGTTGACCTCAGGGTCAGTAGTTTGAAACTACCAGCCACTCCATGGGAGAATGCTCCCATAAAGATTTACAGCCTCAAAAACCCTATGTGGGAGAACAAACAAGATGGTGGATTGGGTGGATGTATAGCAGAGAGCTCCGCCAACAACAACACAGAATACCC
>NW_006408618.1:4147172-4153710 GCF_000296735.1 Chrysochloris asiatica
ACATAACAACAACAGCAAGGGTAGTATTTAAAGTTGAGATTTTCAGAAGTAGGTTAAATGACTTAAACTTGGTTAGTGTCTTAGTTATCTAGTGCTGCCATAACAGAAATATGAGAAGTGGATGACTTTAACAAACTGAAATTTATTATCTCATAGTATGTTGTTATTGTTAAGTGCTGTCCAGTCGGTTCTGACTCAGAGTCACCATATATAGGGTTTCCGAGGAGTGGCTGGTGAGCTTGAATTGCCAGCCTTGTGGTTCAAACTGACCCTGCAGACCAGCGCATTAACTCACAGTGCCACACCAGCACTCACAGTACAGGAAGCTAGAATTCCAAATTTTGGGTGCGAGCTCTAAGAGAAAGTTGACTCTGGGGGAAGGTCCTTGTGTCCTTTTAACATCTGTGGACCCAGTGACTGGGATATGTCCATATGTCTTTACATCTTACCTTGGATCTAGGAGGCTCTCACATTAGGGACCCACCCAACGCCCAAAGAACATAATCTGCCCCTGGCCTTTATTTCTTGGTGGTCTTTTGCTTCTCTCTGGTTTTATTTCTTGTAAAATAAAAGATAATGCAGGCCGTATCCCTGCGGAACTCCCCTTACACTGAATCAGAACTGGAACCTGAGTAAGAGTGTTGTGTCCCACCCCAATCCTGCATCATTAGCATAACAAACAACAACCAAAGCCTCTTTTGTTGTTGTTATTTTTGTCAAGTGTTGTTGATTAGGTTCTGATCCATAGGGGGCCCTGTATCAGGTTTCCAAGAGGAAGCAGTTGAGCTTGAACCTCAGACCTTGTGGTTCAAAGCAACTTTGCAGTCCAGCACATTAACCCACAGTGCCACACCAGGACTGCTCTTTAACATAATCTAATTCTTCCTCATTAACCACAGGCAAAGATTAGGATTACAACATAGTGTGCAATTACGTCAGATCCCAAAATGAGAACAACCCATACAATACTGGGACACATTTCAATCCATGACAGTCAACTGAAGGCATAATTAAAATTAGGACTTTCTCATAGGTTGCATGTGTTTACAGCATTCTTGTTGCCTCCTTAATGGTTTTTGCTTTTCTTTTTTATTGTATGAAAAGAATTTGGGTTCTAGGTGGAGTAACTGTTGAAGCCTGATTTTCTCACAACCAAGTCTTCAGTCTTATGTCAGCATGGGCAACTCCATTGTTTTGTTGCTTAGGCTGTAAATCTAGGAATCCAGCATGATATATGATATATGCCAGATATTGTCACTCTTCCTAAAATTCTCTCATACCTTTTCTTTCGTGGGTTCTTGTATTATGTTTTACAAAGCTGTATATAATCTTGTTCTCTGATTTTTATGATTTTGAGCTTGTTTCTTCACCACCCTCCTCCTAACATATTCCACACTTGTCCTTTTGCTATTCTTTCAGGACACACCAGGTACACTCCTACCTTAGGACCACTGTAAGCACTGTTTCCTCTCCTGACATACCTTTCTCTCAAGTAGCTACATGGTTCTTACCTCACCTCCTTCTTATCTTTCCTCAAATGCCACGTCCTCAATGAGGTCTTGTGTACACATATAAAGTAGATTCTGAATGAACAAATGAATTGATATTTTTCATTTTATAGTGTTTCAAACTAATTTAAATACTACAGAGACTAGGACAACCGAAGTAACTTCTTTGAGATTGCATTTGTAAATATAAGAATACTTAAAAATTGTAATTTCTCCTTCTTATGTACCGTCAGGATAAGAGCAAGTATCTAATTGCTGTATTTCTCTGAGGATTTCTTTGTGTGTTTCTTTTACTTCTGGTTTTAAATTTTTCACTATTTAAGATGTCACCTTGTCTTTTTAAATTCTGTTAGCCATCACCTATGTAAGAAAAGGTACAAAAATCACAGAGTAGGAAGTAATCGTTTCTTTTCTTTTATAGATCAGGCACTTCATACATTTTCAATACACTTTATTATTAGTTCCGTAATTGACATTTCTGTCAACGCAAACATCAAAAGTTAGAGCTGGAGGTGGCATAGAAATGTTTTCCTGCTGGGGGGAATTGGAGTATTCTTTTATTTAATTATTTTTAACAATTTGCCTGTCAAAGCAAAAGTGGAAGTTCAAGTCACTCTAAATTGTCTTGCCTCAGCCTGTAATTTAATTAAAAAGGGATACAGATTTAAAATGACTAAAATTGCTCTTCATTTTCTGGAAAAGATCTAAAGTGAAAATGAATTAAGGTATCTATACATATTTTTCAAATGATGTTCAAAAAATGAAGTGTGTTAAAGGGTATTAAATTCAAGTGCAAAACAGCTTGTCAGAAAGTTAAGTCCATCTAGTGCAACATTCGAGTGTGATTATTTTTACATTACCCTGGCACCTTGACACACTTACACTTGTTCTAGATTGCTCCTGCTGATGAAATTTGAGGTGAGCGTGGCTTTCCCGTGGACAGATTTTAAACAGCCTTTCTCTTTGATGACCTCATGCCTGCATTTAGTTACATAGGTAGTAAGCTATTTGTAGGCAACAGATGGCAAATCAAGTATGCTGTCCTTTAAGACACATGCTCAAGTGATTATAAAAGACCAGATTTGATTCACAGTAACATTTTTGTTGTTGTAACATGTCTTCGAGTTGGTTCTAGCTCATAGTGATCCTATATAGGCTTACTGAGGAGCAGCTGGTGGGTTTGAACTACTGACCTTATGGTTTGCAGTCCAGTGCTGATCCTACAACAGTTAGTTTTTTTTTTTTAGTGTTTAATGTAATTAGTTGTTTGTTTGTTTTTTTTAAATTAGTTCAGATGCCATCTTAGAAAACATTTCCATTAATTTAAGGACTGTTTGCTGTTGAAATCTACTTTAAATTGATTATGGTAAAGAAAGTCTCAAACTCTGTTATATTTTATCTTAATTTTAAAATGTGTTATCAGATTAAAGAAGAGGTAATAATAACCCATAACAACAAATTTTTACTGTAGAAACAAGTTTACAAGTAAAGTTTTTTGTATTCTAATGATAAGAAGGTAAAGGATATAGAAAATATAACAGTGATCATGCAGCACTTATGGGCAGCAAGCACTGGTTAAAGAAGTGTTTCTCAAACGTTAAATGCACCTATGCATTATCTGAGGATCTTGTTAAAATGATGATACTGTAAGGCAGTTTGACTTAAGATGAAATTCAGTTTCATTGACTCCATCCTATTATCAGTCTCTTTATCCATTTAATTGTCTTTTGGGAGTTGCAAAAATTACATATAAATTTACAGATACATTTTTATACATACATACAAAAATATACATACAACAATTTACTGTGACAATGAAGCAATGCTAGATGACACTGGCATTTTGTCTGTTGAGGTAATGGCTTGTAGAAGGTTCTGAATTACCTGGATTATCTCTGGGAATGGGGATGATGTTTCCAGTCTGAAAATTAGTGAGAATTGTCTGTAAGATCCTTTTCATTTATTTCTTCATGTGTATCATAGTAACATCTTACTGCTTCTGGAATCTGCCTATTGATTTTAGCAAAGTAATCAGCGTTTTCGACAACTGAAGCCCCTGATTTAGCTTAGAAAAAAACTTCACCTAATCCTTTTACTGTAATAATGTTTTGACACATCTTCTCCTTCCTCTTCCGCATTCCAAAACAAAAACAACCCACTCCTATTGAGCCAATTCACAGCAACCATACGTAGGGATCCTGAGACTGTGAATCTTACTGGGAGCAGAAAACCTCATCTTTCTCTTATGGAGAGGCTGGTGGCTTTGAACTATTGACCTTGTAGTTAGCCTAAACCAGATGAGCAACAATAACAACAACAAAAAAATCCCCAAGACAGACATGGTAACTTGAATTCATCATGTGTGGGGGCTGCTGTATTTTGTAAGTCTGAACTGGGGCCTGATGTATATTTCTAAAAAAATCCTCAACCCAGTGCTACTACTCTTGGTCACACCACACTTTGAGTGGTGGTGTTGTTAAATGCTGTAGACTTGTTAAGTTCTGACTCTTAGCAACCCTTTATAGGGTTCCTGAGGAGCGGCTGGTGGGTTTGAACTGCCAACCTTGTGGTTTTCAGTCCAGTGTTGATCCTACAGTGCCACACCAAGAGTCCTCACTTTCAGTAGCTATTTTTATATTAACTAACTTTACATTAATATATGTTAACTTACTGACTGATGTATATTCACATCAATCCTGTAAGGCAGATATTATTATGATGTAAATATACCTCATACTGCATTGATAAAATTTCTGTGTGTCTATGTGTTTGTGTGTGTGTGTGTGTGTGTGAGAGAGAGAGGGAGAGAGAGGGAGAGAGAGCTATGACTAAGGCTGTGATCTCATCAAGGCTCAAGTTTCTCTTTGGATATCACATGGTTGTTGAACTCCTGTTGACTTGCTTCTTCAAGGCAAGCAGGAGAATCTCTCTAATCCGAGGCAAAGTCCAAACCCTGGATTAGGTCTGGTAGTGTAGTGGTTACTAAT
This sequence comes from Chrysochloris asiatica, assembly GCF_000296735.1. Taxonomy (NCBI): domain Eukaryota; kingdom Metazoa; phylum Chordata; class Mammalia; order Afrosoricida; family Chrysochloridae; genus Chrysochloris; species Chrysochloris asiatica. Next base: position 4,151,668 of record NW_006408618.1, read on the forward strand.
CGGGCTGCTAACTTCAAGGTCGGCAGTTCAAAACTACCAGCCATTTCATGGGAGAAAGGTGAGGCTTTCTGTTCCCATAAAGACTTACAGCCTTGGAAACACTGTGCAGGTTCACTATGAGTCAGAACCAGCTCCCCGGTACTTAACAACAACCCAGGGTAATCTCCTTTTCATTAACTAAAGTCAAAGTGATTAGGAGCCATACATCTGAAAAATCCCTTCACCTTTGCCATGTGATGTAGCCTAATCACAGGAGTTCCATTTATTATATTCCTAGGCTCCACACATACTCAAGGGTAGGCATTACATAGGACATACAGGAATCTTGGAGGCCATCTTAGAATTCTCCCTGTCAATCAGAGTTATGTACTAAAAATGAAGGGAGATAAAAATTTTCAAATATTTGTCTATGTAACAGGCTCTTTTGCATAGCTGTTACCTCATTTAATTATTGCTATAACTCTGTAGTATATTGTTGTTAGTGCTGTCGGTCATTTCTCACTGAGAGGGTATCTGAGGAGCCACTGGAGGGTTTGAACTGCCGATCTTGAGGTTCAAACTGACTTTGCAGTCAGTATTTTATTCTATAGTGCCACACCAATACTATATTAAGGGAGCAGTATATTACTACCCTTATTTTATAAGCTTTATTTTATAAAGTTATATCTCATTTCTCCTAGTTCCTATCAAGGATACAGATATAGATGATATTTAGCTAAAACTAGCTAAAAAGAAATAATTTAAATAACTCTTCAAAATAGAATATAATGAATTTCCAAATAAATGTTAAAAGTGTTGATTCCTGTGGGTTTCCACTGCCTTCTTCAGGATATTTCCATTGTTTGGAAAGCTGTCACTACTCTGCTTGTTTAAACTGTACTTAGAGTTCAACTCTGTTTAAATTATATTTTCCTCTGGAAACTCGCACTCCTCCTCAGTCAGAGTCATTTCTTGCTTCTTAAATTCCAATATAATTTTGCTTGTGCATCTTTAATTGTATTTATCATGTTGTTGTTGCTAAGTTGTCATGTTGCCTCTGACTCATAATGATCCTGCTTAGGGTTTCCAGGAGCAGCTGGTGTGTTTGAACTACCCACCTTTCACTTAACAGTCTAGTGCTTATCCTATAGCACCATACCAGGACTCCACACTTAAACAATATTCTGTGTTAAATTTCATATGTCTTTTGTTCTGTGCTTGACAGTAAATGAATTCTGGGAAGGCTTAGATCCTTATTCGTCGTTGTATCTATTTCCTGCTAGGTTCACACATAGTGGGTGTCTTCTAAATGCTAGTTTAATGCACTTTCAAGCGACAAGTCAGATAAAGCTTTAAAGAATTTGTGGGAAAGTGCTAAAAATAATTGCATTTTCACATTGTGAAAACAAGAAGTATAGAAACTGAAGTGTGGCTATGAGACAATGGATATGAGGTTGGAGAGGCAGGTTGAGAGCAGGTCCTGGAGAACTTTGGTAGAAACATTGATTAGTATGGCCTTTAATTATGTAAAGCTTTGGAGAATCTCTAAGGGGTTTAGAGTTAGAGCATGGCATAAGCAGTAGTTTGCTTTAGGAAGATTAATCTGAGAATACGTTATGTAAAATAAAGTTAAGAAGGTATGACACATAAATCTAATTTGAGGAGATAACAGCCTTAACTTGGGTGCAGACCATAGAAACAGAAAGTAACTGAGTTTAGGGAAATAATTGACAGGAAAAAGTAACTGAATTATGTTGTTGTGAAGTGCCGTTGAGTCGATTCCGACCCATATGACCCTATGTAGGGTTTCCAAGGAGCAGCTGGTGAGCTTGAACCACTGACCTTGCAGTTCAAACGACTTTGCAGACTGACGCATCAGCCCACAGCGCCACACCAGGACTCCATACCTGCTCTCAATTGCCATATTCAGTGTCTCATTACGGGTTAAGTCACTCTGGAAAATGAAATATTTGTTTATTAATTTCATTTATTAAGTTAACAAGTATGTGCATATATTACCATATTTTTAGCACTATACTAGACTCTGAGAGAGATGAAGGAAAG
>NW_006408618.1:4154748-4155978 GCF_000296735.1 Chrysochloris asiatica
AAGTACCATTTTGCACTTAACCTTTTCCCCTTCAGATTAGCAATGGTATTTTGAAAAAAACAACAACTGAGGACTAGTCATTGGATGCTTGACCATGATTGGGTCGCCTATCCACTGAACACAGGCTTTTAATATTAATTTCCTGCCTTGTGATTTACATTTTATATAAAAATCTGAGATACAAAATAACATTGTTCAATGTGTGAAGATAGTCTTTTAAAACCTAATCGTAGCCCATCTTGAATCATTGATATTGTCAAGTCTCGTTGAATCAGTTCTAATTCATAGCAGCTGGTAGTTTGAACCACTGTTTTGTGATTAGCAGTCCAGTGCTGATCCTGCAGTACGGCTCTAGGACTCTTCCAGTTTCATTCTTCAGATGCTGTGGTTTTAAAGCACATGTATGATGGAGGTAGCTGTAATATATATGTGTTTAAAAACCACAGCATCTGAAGAACAAAAATAGTAGAAAGTAAATCTTCAGACTGCTAGATTGGTTGTCTTTTTTTTTTGGATTGGTTGTCTTTTGTCAGTAAAAATTCTCATGCAGTTTAAAGAGTATTTGACCTTTCAGTTGACAAAGAATACATTTTAATCAATTCCTGCAGCATTAAAAAATATATTTATATTACATGGCAAGTTTATTATTCTGTCTTACTTAAACTGGTAACAAATTCACTAAAATATAATGTTTTATTTGTTGTAAGTTATAAGGTTCTTAAATTTGATAGCTATAAATCTGATTCGGATATTTTTAATGTGCATGGAAGTGATTTCTACTATATATTTAATTGTGAAATATACATCTGCTCTTTTATCTTTGCTGTAAGTTTTTTTTCACTTAATGAATTTTATAGTTCATTTGGAAAATGTAATATTGAACATTACAAAAAAATGCATTTTGTCCTTGTTGTACTGTGTCCTCTGTAGTAATGTGCTGTAAATCCTAATTCCTATAATAACAAAATGAAACAAAACTGTTGCTGTTGAAGCTATCTCTACTCAGAGATGACCTTAGAGGACAGAGTACAATGGCCTCATATGGTTTTCGAGACTGCAAATCTTTACAGAAACAGATTGCCACATCTTTCTCCTATAGACCTGCTTGTGAATTTGTGCTTAACTTTGCAGAGCCCTGATGTGGCTCTGTTGGCTAATGTGTCAGACTGCAAAGTTGTTTAAACTGCAAGGTCGATGATTCAAGCTCACCAGCTGCTCCTTGGAAACCAT
>NW_006408618.1:4162668-4168280 GCF_000296735.1 Chrysochloris asiatica
GCTACAGAACAGAACACTGCCCAGTGTTCTGTGCCAATTTCACAATCGTTGCTACACTTGAGCCAATTGCTGCTGCCACTGCAACAATTCATCTCATTCATGTTTTTCTCTGACTCTATACAAAGCATGGTGTCCTTCTCCAAGAACCGGTTTCTGATAACATACCTAACTGTGAGAGAAAAGTCTGGCCATCTTGGCTACTAAGGAACATTCTGGCTATACTTCTTCCACCATAAATTGTCTGTCCAAGGTACTTTTAAAATTCTCCAGCACCATAACTCAAATGGATCAATTTTTCTACGATCTTCTTTATTCATTGTCCAACTTTCACATACATATGAAGTTATTGAAAATAACATGACTTGGGGAAACGCACCTTAGATCTCAAACTAACATCTTTGTTCTTAAACACTTTAAAGAGGTCTTGTTCAGCAGATTTCCCAATTAGGACTATATTAATTTCATTCCACCATGCATGCATTCCACTATGCATACCAGGAGTCCTGGTGTGAGGCTGAAGGATAAGCACTGGACTGCAAAGTTGGCTTGAACTTGAGGGTCGGTGATTCAAACTCACCAGCCAGTCCTTGAGGACCCTATACCAGGTTGCTGTGAGTTGGAATCAACTCTACAGCATTTATCAACGACAACAATGCATGCAGTTGCCTTCATTTTATCTCACTTCAATTCATTTTGATACATGTCACTCCTTCTCTAATTCCCCAATTTTACTGGATGCCAATTATGATGCTACTGTGTGCCTTGCTTCGTGTCTCAAACTGTTTCTGGGGGAAATGAACTATTGTTTTTCTGGGTGCTGTTGCCACAATCCTCTGTGATTTTCTATCAATACTTTCTGTAAATGTTATAGAACAGGATGGAGTTTGGATAGAAGATAGAAGGGAGACTGAATAGTATAAACTTTGGTTCTGCAAATCGTTAGACGCAGCACCAAGTTGGTTTGAAATTCAGAATAAAACTGGGGCAATTACACATATCTTACATTTATTATTCAGAGTCTACATAAAGTAAATAGGTGGTTTTTTTTTTTTAAAAAAAACCCTGGAAGTTTGAACTGATATTTGATTATCTCCTTCATCAGTAGGATTCTCCCTGCTACTTCATGGAATTCATAGACTAATTGGGAATTGGGGGACATAATTAATTGATTTCTAAAGTTTTAGGTTAATATAAAACATTTTTATTATTTTCTTGTTTTCAAGGAAAATAATTCATTAACTCATAGCCTGAGGATTAAAAAAGAAAAAAAAAAGTTTCACATGGACAGAAATCTCTCATGTCTATATCCAAAGCAATTATAAGTTATATACTAGTGCCTATTTGAAGATTGGAAAGCTTAATCGAGTCATTGTTGACAATAACAATGACCTTTAGATGATGGATAACTGAACTTTTTACTTCAAGAGTCAATGCAACTGGTTGAATGCTACATAGTTTTTATAGAAATTTGTCTTGATTTAAAAAAAAAAAAAAAGAAAGAAAACCTTTCTGTTCACATTCATCTTTGTAATTGTATTTTCCTCAGTGACCCAGCAAAGCATTTGTTTGAAAGGCTGTCTAGACCCAACTAAAAGATAGAAATAGAACCAATGTATGAGGGAGCTTCAAAAGTACATGGAAAATGTAATTAAAAGATAATGGAGTTTTTCCATGAATTTTTTGAAGCTCCCTGATATATCTACAGTGGCTGCAGTTTAATATCATATCAGCGATGTTTTAATTAAAGACAGGGAATTGATCAGAAATAGATTAGAATTCTTAAACTCAGTATTATTGTTGACAAATGATGAACTACTGTAATAAGAAAAGCCAAAGTGGATTTTTTTTCTTTGATAAAGTTTTAATAGCATGTTCCATTTTTCCTAGCCAATATTATTGTTGATATGTTGGTAATCTCAATTTTTTCCAGCATATGAAATGACTAAAATGATTTTCTGAAATAGTCTCACGTTTGGATGAAGACAATCATGTAGTTCTACTATAAAATTGCTTTTATAAAGCTAGTAGCTAGTTTGTGATTTGAGCAAGTAAGCAGTTCTGTATTACTTAGAAAACCAACAAATATAACATCAAGTTTTCTTTTTTGTTGTTTAAAAAACTTAAGTCACAAAAGAACATAAAAATGACCGCTCACTACCCACAAATTCTAATTCTTTGGAGAAATTGCTTTGATAGCTTTTCCAAAAGGAATATTTTGTATATTCTGTTTGGCAACTTACGTATCTTATCCCCCTATTTCTCTTTCCTTTTAATTACATGGTATTGTATGGCCTGATTAATTTAGTTCTTCATTTTTCTTTTGAAGGTTTTATAGCAGGTTCTTTGTTGTTGTAATTGTTGTTTGCTATAAAGATATAATTGGAAAGACTGTCCTTCCCTGTTTATATACTCTTGGGAACAAAGATAGATTTCTAGAGTTGAATTGCTGATGTGTGCACAGTCTGATTATTGATTGATACTATCACACTGCTCTCCAGAAAGACTGTAGAGTTAGATCCCTTTCAGAGCCTCTTTCCCCAAATGCTAGATGTTTCAGTCTTCAAAATTGTTAGTAAATAGCATCTCATTTTATTGTATATTTCTCTGATTACAAGTGAGGTTGTGCATATTTCAAATGTTGATGGGACTAAGAAATTTTCATTTTCTAAGTGTCTTTATGACTGTTAAACCTCATATGAATTTCACTTCTTGTCAGAGATTTAATGTTTGACAACACCTATAGCTAGATTCCAAAAAAGGAAGAAAAAAATTGAAGTTTTCAAAGACTTCATTTTCTTTGGATTCACATTCAGGCAGCCATCAAGAAGTCTAAGGAACAACATACTGCATTAGGCACATTTGTTCCAAAAGACCTCTTAAAAACAATTTAAAAAAAAAATATTGCTTTTACACATCATTTCATTGCAATGATTACAATACCCTACGTCCATCATCAATCAACAGTATTTGCTTCTTTTCCCTCTGGTTTTTGCTTTTTGTTTGTTTGTTTTGGGGGAATGTGCACAAAAACACTTAGGAATACATAACCGTTTAAAGAGCCAAAGGGAACATTCTGTGAGCCTGCCTCCTGGTCACCAGTACACAGTCTTTCTCTTTCCGTGAGTCTGGAGTCCTCAGCTGCTGTATCTCTCCATGTCTTCGTCTCTACCTCCATCTCTGGTTTCATTACTTCTTGGATAGAGTTCCACAATCCACTCATGCTCCCTTGATAGTCCTAGGGTTGTCTGTTCCTAGACTGTAAGAATAACTACTCCTCCTTTTATGTTGCAAAAACTTCTACCTTTACAGTTGTGACATTTGCAGTTACTCATGATAGCAATTACTCATTACTGAACCATAAACATCTTATCCTCATCTCCTTTTACCAGACCTATCTAGACAAGATGAAAACTATTCGGTGGTGATCCAAAAGACCTCTTTAAAGTGTTAAAGAGCAAAGATGTCAGTTTGAGGGTTAAGGTATGCCTGACCCGAGCCATGGTATTTTCAAAGTTGGACAATGAATAAGAAAGACTAGAGAATTTATGCCTTTGGATTATGGTGTAGGTGAAGAATAATAAAATTACCATGGGCTTCTGGTGTGGCACTGTAGGATCAGCATTGTGGACTGTGAACCACAAGTCAGCAGTTCAAACCACCAGCTGTTCCTCGATATTCGCTTAACAACAGCAACCAGAAGAACAAACAAATATGGAAGAATTAGAACCAGAATGTCCCTAAGATGGTGAGACTTTGTTACACATACTTTGGATATGTTATTAGGAGGGACCAATCTGTGGAAAAGAACATCATGTTGGTAATGTAGAGGGTCAGTGAAAAACAGGAAGACCGCCTATAAGATAGATTAACACAGTGACTGCAGCAGTGGGCTCAAACATAACAATTGTGAGGATGTTGAGGATCTGAAAGTGTTTCATTATGTTGCAGTGGGGTCACTATGAGTCAGAACTGAATCAATGGCATCTAACAACAACAAAAAATTGAGAGAATAAATTTTAGTTTGCTAAAGCCATCTACTTATGGTATTTCTGTTAATAGCAGCACTAGATAACTAAGACATATACCTTCTACTGAAGTGTTGTTTTCAGCTTTTATTAGGTTGGCCCTCTGTGCTGTGCAGTGAAACACTGCACATTCCAGTGCCATACTTATGATTGGTTGTAGATTACTCTACTGTGATCCATAGGGTTTTCTTTGGGTGATTTTCAGAAGTAGATGACTAGGATTTTCTTCCTAGTCCATTATATTCTGGAAGCTTTGCTAAAACCTGTTCATCATCATAGCTGCACACAAAACCTGCACTGACAGACCAGTGGTGAGTGTACATGAAGTACATTTTCTGAGATGTGGTTATTGTTGTTGTTGCTGTCTGTCATCATCGTCATGGTTGTCAGGTTCTGTCAAATCAGTTCGAGCCCATGGTGACCTGATGCACAAAACACTGCCCAGTCCTGTGCCATCTCTGCAGTCATTGTACATCTTGAACTCATTGGTGCTGCCACTGTGCCACTCCATTTTGTTAGGGGTCTTCCTCCTTTTCACTGATGTTCCACTTTAGCAAGAATGATGTTCTTCTCCAGGGACTGGTTCCTCCTGATAATATTACCATAGTATGAGAGATGAAGTCTCTCCATCCTGGATTTTAAGGAGCATTTTGGTTATGTTTCTCCCATCACAGAAGTGTTTGTTCTTCTAGCAGTCCATGTACTTTTAATATTCTTCTACAACACCATAACTCAAATGCAATTCTTCTGTGGTATTCCTTATTCACTACCCAACTTTTGCATGCATATGAGGCTGTTAAAAATACCATGGTTTTGGGTCAGAGCAGTTTAGTCCTCAAATTGACATTTTTGCTCTTGAACGCTTTAAAGAAGTCTTGTGTAGCACATTTGCTTAATTCGTGACATCAATGTGATCTGACTGCTCCTTCCATGAGTATTGATAGTGTATCCAAGCAAAATGAAGTCTTTGACACCTTCAATCTTTTCTTCATTTATCATGATGTTATTTATTGGTCAAGTGGTGAGGATTTTTGATTTCTTTACACTGAGATGCAGCCCATACTGAAGGTTGTGGTCTTTCATCTTCATTGGTAAGATTTTAATGCTCTTTGTTTTCAGCAAACAAGGGTACATCTTCTGTATATCACAGGTGTTAATGAGTCTTCCTTCAATCCTGATGATACATTGTTCTTCATATTATCCAGTTTTTTGGATTATTTGTTCAGTGATAGATTGAATACGTGTGGTGAAAGAATAAAACTCTGGCACATACCTTTCTTAATTTTAAACCATTCAGTGTGCCCTTGTTCTGTTTAAACCACTGCTTTTTGGTCTATGTACAGGTTCCGCATGAGCACAATTAAGTGTTCCAGAATACTCATACTCCTCATGTGGGTCATAATTTGTCATGATCACCACAGTTGAAAGCCTTTATATATAGTCAATAAAACACAAGTAAACATCTTTCTGGTGTTCTCTAATTTCAGCCAAGATCCCACTGAAATCAACATTGATATCTCTTGTTCCTTGTCCTTATCTGATTCTGGTGTGAATCTCTGGCAGTTGCCTGCCAATGTACTGTTGAAG
>NW_006408618.1:4170720-4174717 GCF_000296735.1 Chrysochloris asiatica
TTGTCTCTGGTAGCGTAGTGTTTACAAATCGGGCTGCGATCTTTAAGGTCAGCAGTTCGGAACTACTAGCTTCTCTGCAGGAGAAGGGTGAAGCTTTCTGCTCCCATAAAGAAAACCCAGTACAGGGTCGCTATGAGTTGGAACCGACTCCATGGCGCATAGCCACCATTGTACAAAAGAGACATGACAAATTAAAGCTCTGATTATCTAGAGTCAAACTATAGTTTTACTGTTAGAAACGACTTGAAAATTTTAGTGTACTTAAATGGGTACTACTTTGAATTTTTTAATACTTGCTTGACTCTATTTACAGTATAATGAAATCACTAGCAGTGCTCTATTGTGAGGCCCTTGTGCTGACATACATTTTACAAATATTTACTCTAGTCCCAATATCAAAGCCAGTGTGATATTTTTAGCTCTTAAGTTTTCAGAGAGCTCAGCTTTCTTCCTGCAGTTATACGGGATTTGAGTCACTCAGCTCCCAATGCCACATTCAAGTCTTTAGAACAACATATCCCCTGGTGTAAGAAGAACCATAATTTCTCCAACTGAAAAATTTATGTCGTTCCTTCTGGATATTAACTGCTGCTAACCAGAATGGCATATATAGTACTTCCATAATCTTTCAGCCCATAGTTAATAAACTCTCAGACTTCCTCCAACTAAAGCAGCTAATTCTTTAGAGTTTTGCTGTGTTGTAAAGTAACTGGGAGCCTGGACTCTGGTTCTAATACTGTCACTTAATCTCAGGGTTTCCATTTCCAGAACTATAAATGAGATGTCTTGCTGTAATTAAGTGCAACTAACACTTATTAGGAGCTCTGGTAGTGTAGTGGTTACGAATCGGGCTGCTCGTAGTTCGAAACTACCAGCTGCTCCGCGGGAGAAAGATGAGGCGCTCTGCTCCCATAAAGATTAACAGCCTCGGAAACCCTGTGCAGGGTCGCTATGAGTCGGAACCGACTCCACAGCACACAACAACAACAACAACACTTATTAAATACATTCTCTGTGCAAATAAATAATTCCTAAGGTGTCTTCAGGCTTCTAAGACACAAATATTTTAAGATTTGAGATTATTAAAAATGTCCTGATTTTAATAATATTATGTAAAAAGAACCTAAACCCTGTCCCTCAGCAATTCTCCTCAGATACCGCCCTCTTCAAGGCCTCTTTCAGACATGCACTTGGGAGTCACAGTTGCCATCAGCAACTGATGACTTTAGCCCAACAGCCAGCATTAGGGTGATAAGCAATGGAAGTCTGAAATGGAGGCAGTGCCCAGGTAAGATTGAAGCAAGGTCTCAGTCTGAAAAATGCAGAAAAAGTTTTAGCCAAAAAACCCACAGAAAGCTGCATAACCTTGGGTAAGTTACTTAACTTCTCTAATCTTCAGTTTTCTGTTCTCTAAAAGACAATAAAATAGTACCACTTTGTAGGGCTGGTAAGAGAATTTAGTAGATAATTTATAAGTGTTCTATACATTTTTCATTATTATTAGTAACTGTAAAGTGGAATTAATGGTCTTGTGAGGCACTCTTTCAACCTATTTACACAGAGGCCAGTCTACTCGGTATTTAGGGGTTTCTAATACAGATGGAAGACTATGGTGTGCCTGACCCAAGCCATGGTATTTTCAATAACCTCATATGCATGTGAAAGCTGGACAATAAATAAGGAAGACCATAGAAGAATTGATGCATTTGAACTATGGTGTTGGAGGAGAATATTGAAAGTGCCATGGACTGTCAAAAGAAGAAGGAGTGTAGCCAGAGTGCTCCTTGGAGGCAAGATGGCCAAACTTCGTCTCTCATACTTCGGATGTATTGTCAGGAGGGACCAGTTGCTGGAGAAGGATATCACGTTTGGTAAGTTGGAGGGTTAGAGAAAAAGAGGAAGACCCCCCTATGAGATGGATGGCCAAGTATCAGCATTGATGGACTCAAGCGTGGCAACAATAGTGAGGTTGGCCCAAGATCGGGCAGTGTTTTTTCTATAGGGCAGAAAGTCACTATGAGTCGGTACCAACTCAATGGCACCTAAAAACAACAACAACAATACAGATGACACATGCTTGCTAAGAATGAAGATGACTTGAAACATTCACTGATAAAGGTCAAAGACTACAGTCTTCCATCTTTCCTGCATTCAATGAGATTTAATGTCTGTTATGTACAAACCAAATAGCCATAGTGATTCAGTGGGTAAGTTATCTGCTAACAGAAAGGTCAGCAGTTCTAACGCAGCAGCTGCTCCACATAAGAACTATGTGCCAGTCTGCTTCTGTAAAGATTACAGCCTTAGAAACCATATGAGGTAGTTCTGTACTGTTCAGTAGGGTCTCTGTGATTTGGAATCTTTTTATGTGCAAGCTGCTTTGTTAAATGATGAAGATATAGTTCCTACCTTTAAGGAGTTTGCCATCTAGAGATGGAAAGAGACATACTAGATATTAGAAATACAAATACCCAAAAATAGGTATGTGAATTGCAGTGATTAGAATTTGTATGCCTCTTGGTTAGAATTTGTATGTCTCTTGAAGGCAATACATCTATGATCAGTTCCAAAGTAAGATTTCCGTTAAAATGTATACTTGTATAATCATGTTGCCTAGTTAAAAAAAAAGCCACAGCCAACTCTCTAACTTAAGATCTCTTGAGTTTCATTCTCATGAATTTTCTTGAAAAGAGGATGATGTTTTACATAAACAGAATAATCCTTAATCATAGATTTTTCAACTGATTTCCAATTCTATTCTCTATGATTAGCAATGAGATTTTAGCATAAAGAAGCATGGATTTTGGTTTAGAGTTTTAATGGAATGTTTGACTTTGACATGAGTCACATTTTATATTCTAGTCTTTATAACATGTTCTTCTTTTGAGGAAAGAAAGTTAATGGTAAAATGGTAAGTTATAAATATATTGATAAAAAGATTAATATCAGAACCTAGGTAAGTTTTTTCAAACTGAAATAATATACAGTTGATTCTCATTATTTGTAGATTTTGTATTTGCTTATTTATCCATTTACTAGAATATATGCCCCAACCCCACACCGAAATCAATATTAGTGGTGCTGTCATGGACTTTTGTGGTCATTTGCAGAGTGGCAAAAAATTTAAATTGCCCAGTGCACATATTCCTAGTTGAGACTGAACAAGCCAATGTTTCAGCCTTCTTGTTGCAGCTCTCTTACTGTAAACAAAGGAGCTCTGGCAGCATAGTAGTTATGAGGCAGGCTGCTAACCTCATGGTCAGCAGTTTGAAACTATTAGCCAGTCCATGGGAGGAAGGTGAGGCTTTCTTCTCCCATAAAGATTTACAGCCTCAGAAACCCTACACAGGGTTGCTATGAGTCAGAACTGACTCCATGGCACATAACCACCACTGTAAACAAATGCCCCTTTTGTGATTTATTTAACACCATGTTTTTTACATTTTGTGCTTTTTTTGGTGATTTTGCTGTTGGCCATGATTTCAGTGATGATCATATATATATTACATAAGGTGTTGTTTAAGCAGAAACACAAATAAAATGTAATATATTGATCAGTGGATAAAAATGTGACCAGAGGGTTGTAAGGACTTAGCTCATTATTTTCACTAGAATCATTGGTTAAGTTTTCACTACTTCAGTGTTCGTGGCAACTGTATAGAACATAGCTATGAATAACAAGAATCAACTGCATGTAGAATAGTAACTCTGAATACGTGGGAGTGTCCTGTTAATTCAGGGATCTATGTTCTCAGGTGAGAGTGCTCTGTGTACTTTGAATACTATCATGAATGAGAAACAGCTACATATGTGACTGATGGTGATGGTGGTTATGTGCCGTGGAATTGCTTCTGACTCGTAGCGACCCTGTATAGGTTTTCCAAGGTGCAGGGGTTCACAATCCAAGTGTGAAATACATGGAAGGCTCTTGCACTTGTGCCATGCAGTTTTATTTCCCCCTCATATACCTAATGAATGTGCAGAGCAAATGGATCTT
>NW_006408618.1:4180914-4181884 GCF_000296735.1 Chrysochloris asiatica
GTCTCCAGTTCAATTGTGTCAGGTCCTTTCTTCTGTTTTTGGACATGCTTTGATAAAGTTGATTGTTTCTTATTGGTCATGGTTATTGTTTTATTATTATTATTGTTATTAATGTGGTCAGGAGATGATCTTCCCTTTTCGTCTGTAAATATTAGCAAATGTTGTTGGGTCTCGTCTAAGTAGTGGAGTATTATGTTGTAGCTTAGCTATATGGCCACGATTGCTATTTCTTCTTATGGGACGTAGGGAGGATAAGTTCCCACCTCCAGGAAGGATGTGTAGTCAACAAGAACTCTACGTGTGCATGGGTACACTGTACCGGCTGATTTTTATTGGGATCTCACGCCAGGGTGGGAAGACTTGGGGCTGGAGGAAGTTATAGCGCCTCTGGCCCTTCTGGGAGACGCAGCTGTCCAAGTGGGCCGGCCCTGGTCCTGCTCTCTAAACTCTGTAGTCACAGGAGTTACCCGCAGTCTCCACAGGAAAGAGTCCCCAAATACTCACTTTTCTTTATCCTTGTTAGTGCGGTTTCTCAAAAATGTGAGCCCAGGAGAGACTATGACAGTCCAAAAGCCGTGGGACTGGTATATGAACGCCCCCTTTGTGAAATGCCACTGATAGCTTTCTTACACTTTCCAGAGTTCCTCACACTCCGTGTGTGGGTGGGCTGCACCCAGCCGATTTTTATTGGGGTCTCAAGCCAGGGCGGAGAGAGTTGGGGCGGGAGGAAGTTGTATTGCCTCTGGCCCTTCTGGGAGATGGCACTTTCTATACGGGCCAGCCTTGGCCCCGCCTTCTAACCTCTGCTGTTGTGGAAGTGACCTGCAGTCTCCGCAAGAAAGATTCCCAAAATACACGCTTTTCTTTATCCTTGTTAGTGCGGTTTCTCAAAAATGTGAGCCCAGGAGAGATTATGATAGTCCAAAAACCGTGGGACTGGTATATGAACACCAGTTTTGTAAGATCCCAC
>NW_006408618.1:4183234-4185341 GCF_000296735.1 Chrysochloris asiatica
ACTCTTAGTCTTTCTTCAGATTTTTTTCATTTTTTTTCCTGAATTTTTTGTCTAGCTTACTAGCATTTAGAGATTTATCTTTAATCTTCCTAATTCAGGCTTCCTTTGTTTCAAATAAGAAATGTTAGTATTAATTTTCTGAATTTCTAATTGCAGGTTTTGAACTCTTTAAAAGTTTTAATTTATTTTCTCTATTTGTTCTTTTAGTGTTTTCCTGAACTCTTCTGAAGTGTTTTCTGTGCTTTCCTAGATCTTTTGTCAATCCTTTGAAGGTATCTAAGTATCATTCTTTTGAAATCTTTTTCAGTTAGTTCCATTATCTTTTCTTTCTTAGAAATGTTTTCTGATGCTGCATCTTGGTCATTTGTTTGAACCATTCTCTTTTGTTTGTTTTTTTCATGTGGGCAAAATTGTTTGTTGTCTCTGGGGCATTGTAGTATTGTTGTATTTGTATTTCATTGACAATTGGATTTTGCTGTATTTTTAGGCTCTCATCAACTGTCTCCTGTTGGTGTAGTTAAAAAATGGAAGTGTTTATACCATACTCATTCACCATTCACACATCTCACTTAGGGTAGGTTTGTCTTGTGTCGGCTGCTGTCTGTTGTTGATCAGGTGGTATAGGAGCTGGTATTGACTCTTGCCCAGTGTGTGAGCTTCAGTGGGTATGGTTGTGGCTGGCCTGTATGTGCAAGGTTGATGTCACCTGTGGGGTGAGAACAAGAAAACCCTCCCAATCAGACACACAAGAAAACAAAATAGAATAAAGAAACAAGGGGCCAACAGTGAAAAGAGAAAAAAGAAATAAAAACAGGCAGCAACAGGAAAAATAGAATACATTAATTATATAGACAAAAATGAGACATAGAAATGGAGCTATAAAAGAAAAAATAAGTGAGAAGATAAAAGGAAAGAAAAAAATCAAAACACTTAGAAAAGCAAGGGTGAGGGAAGTTGAAAAGTGGAAGAGAGAAGAGAGTAGTAAAGAAAATCACAAGGGGGAAAAATGAAGAGGGGAAATGAGAAACAGAAGAAGGAAAAATAAAAGTGGAGAAAAAAAGGATAAGATTTAAGGGAATGGAAAGTGAAGAAGGAGGAGGAGAAAGAATAAACAAACAAAAACAATGAAACAACACAAGGAAAAAAACCAAACATAATAACAGTATAGCTGTTGGACCTTGAGGGAAGCATAATCTGGGGGATCCTGCAATCCACAGAGCCCACAAGGCAGTTGTGAGAGAAATGTGATAGCAGAGTTGCTGGCCCTAATTGGAGTTCCTGTTGGCCTCAGTATTATCTGTGCTCAGCACGCTCAATCTGGAGGCAGTTTGCTGAGGCCCCTGATGGTAGCTGGTTTCAGTGTCTGTTAGGACCACAGGCAGCTGGGGCAGGGTGACTGGCTAAATACTGGTCTGGTGGCACTGTAGGCTCTGTAGGCCTGGAGCTGAGCATGCCAGAATCCAGGCACCAAGGTGGAACACTACAATGGTGCAGCCACCCTCCACTTCACACTGGGGTGGCTCCCATCCACATGGCTCTGAACTCCACAACAGTGTCTGAGCTGTGGGTGGATGAGGGTGGGAGATGGTCACACCTGGTCAGCAGGGAAGCTTGAGGGGAAAAGAAGGAATCACACCTTTCCGGTTGCCTCTGTGAATCTGCTCTGCTAAGCCACCTTCTGTTGCCAAGGCTGCTCACACGATGGTTGTGCTGTGTCGGTCTGGCCATTCACTGGTCAGTCTGCTGAGTTTCTCTTCCCAGCAAGCACTCAGTCCTCTTCTCTAACCTTTTCTCTGAAATTTGGGGTTCCAGAATTTTCATCTGTGTCTGTTTCATTTGGGCTGTAATGTTTTTGTTGCTTATGTTTTGTACCTTAGAGTTAATTCCAACTCATAATGACCCTATATAGGGTTTTCAAGGAATGGCTGGTGAATTTGAACTATCAAACTTGTGGTTTAAACTGACCTTGCTTATTTCGTTCATTCGTTCGTTCTTGTTTTATTGTGAATTATGTGATAGTTTACATGGGAGAACATTAGATTTACATTCATTCTATCATATATCGTTTCATTGCCATGGTTACAGTCCCCTCCATGCATCATCAACC
>NW_006408618.1:4188790-4201964 GCF_000296735.1 Chrysochloris asiatica
AGAGTAACTTTCACAGGTGATGTCTGTTTCCCTGGTATATGGCAGTTGGTATTGGTTCTTGCCTGTGTTTTGGTGTTTTATAGAGTGTGATTGTAGCTTGGCTATATGGCAGCAGTTGCTGACTCTTCTTGTGTAATATAGGGACACAAAGAGTCCTCCAAAGGCAGAAGGGGGGCATATAACAGCAAACCAACACCAGCAAAAAAAAAAAAAGAGAGAGAGACTAAAAAACAGCAACAACTAAAACTAGACTGAATACTACAGTCTCCAATCACAGAAAAGGGAGGAGAGGGAGAGAGGAAGAAGAAGAAGAAATCTGTAGCCTAATATGAGTATGTCTTTAATGTCCTCTCTCAGCTTCTTGCTTTCAAAGCTGCCTGAGAGATTTCAAGATGCCGGTGTTGGTTGTTATGCTATATATCTCAGGCTTTAATTTAATTTTTGGCTTGTTTTGTTTTTAAACTCTCTTTCCCTCTCTATAGCCCTGTCCTGCCCTTTCCGATATTAAAAAACAGAACAAAAATCAATCAAATAAGAAAAGTTCAGGGATTGCTCTTGGGCTGAGTATCTGTGTACATGCGTGTCAGAAGAACCCACCAGTGGTGAGGGTGGGGGGTGTCCACATGCCCAGGCTCCCCCTCTAGCCACCAGAATGGAGGTGGGCAAATGGTGAGCGTGCCAATGACCAGATACAAAAAAATAGAAAAGAAAATCAGAACAAAGCAAAACTGACAAAGTATATTGTCCACCTTTGTCCCAAGGTTTCCACGGCATTTTTCCATGGTATTTCTGCTCCCCTCTGTTTGGTCTTGCCGTTTGGTCTTTCCCAAGATGTCGGCTCTGGGCATCCAAGCCTGGCCCGGCAGATTCAAAAGTACACGACTTTTTACTTCAGCTCCAATTTCCACAAGCTATAAGCCTTCAAACTTTTATAATATTCCTATCTCTGTGGTTCCAAGTTTTGGAGCTCTGCCCTGGATCTGCCTTGCCTGGTATTCTGTGGTATTGGTGATGGTAACTTCACTGTACCTCCACCCTAGCTTCCATTAAGCCCTGCCTCTCCTAGGATTCCATCTTTCTTGTATACTCTCCAAATAGTACATCTGCTTCTGCTATATTATTTTAATTTTGGTTTTAATTAATGCATTATAGCTGCCTTAGATACTCTCTTCTAGCACTATCTAGAGCAGTGAATTTACTTATTGAATTTATTGAAATTAACCATATTAAATTTCAAAGTCCTTATTTGTAAGAGCCAGTCTATATTAAATTCCAAGCTAAGTTTTTTTTTTTTTGCCAGTTTATTCTTCCCATTGTGTTTTATACTTACCAATTTCTTCATTAGTTAACCTGCTTTCACTCATGAAGAATCCATTCTCATCAGATTTTATGACCCACCCTCTGTTTTCATAACCTTCCTTCCCTCTTCTTTATTTTAAATAACAATAATTTCTTTGGGAAACATTCATATATCTTTACTTCCCTCTCCCCTTTCTTCTTTTCTCCTCCTGTCGCCCTCTACATATACACTACAACAACTGAACCAACTATGCCTCCAACAGTACTTTTTACTCTGCTGGATTCAATCATTCATTACAATGGCCAAACAGAACTCAGACACCATACTCAAAGTTAGCAGGTTATGATTCAGGGTCAGAAATGCTCAGGGCACACTTGCCCCAGTCACAATAGCCTTTCATCAGTTGTGCCCTTAGACAGGCCTATATTTGCTTGGCCAGTGTTACAAAACTGATAAATACACACAGGTCACATCACTCCACCATAAGCCTTAGTTTGAAGGCACTGAGCTCTAGTTCTGTGGGTTAACTTTAGCTTGCTTAGTGAAGTACCTGGAGGCACCCTGCTCAGCTAGCAAACCTCCTGGCCCAAAGCACTCCAGTTGACTTGCTCCATGGACTGGGAAGCCCACCATGTTGTGTCATGCTCTGGCTCTTGATTTTAATAATGCTGCTCCTCTGCCACCCCTCTGGTGTACAGCTTTCTGTCCCTGGGTTGAGGGAGTTCAGTGTGCAGGGATCTTGTCATTCAAAGCACTTCCTCCCTTCCTGGCTCTTCATTCTTGATGGTCATGAGAGCCCTCCTATGCACCTGAGATGACTCATTTTATTACCCAACTGGATAGCAAAAATCGACCATTCACAATTTGTTGTTGTTGTTAAGTGCCGTCAAATTGATTCTGACCCATAGCGACCCTATATAGGGTTTCCAAGGAGCAGCTGGTGAGCTTGAACCACCACCCTTGCTGTTTGAAAGGGTAGTCGTTCAAGCTCACCAACTGCATTAGCCCACAGCACTACACATTAGCCCTGTTAATAATCTCTCAGTACTGAATCATATAATCCATTAGCATCTTCCCCTACCTTCTCTTAACCAAACTCATCAGGAGTTATTTGGCGGGAGTTTGCAGACTGTGCCTAGAAGAGACATTAATGAAATAATTCACTGCACCACACATACACACATACCTACATACACATGCACATGCTCTTATACAAGGGACCTTCAAAAATTTCATAGGGAAATGGAATTGAAACAAATGGAATAGTTTCCCACAAACTTTCAGAAGTCCTTCTTAGATACACATATATATCATATACATACATGCCTATGTAAAGCATGTGTATATACACAGATACACATACATACATATATACATATCAGTGGATAGTTATTCTGTCTTTACTCTGCCTAATTATCTCATATATTCTGCTACCCAATTTAGTTCATAGTCTCATCCAAGGGGGCTTCAAAAAGTTCATGAAAAATGTAATTAAACAATAATGGAATTTTTTATGAACTTTTGATGCCTCCCTCTAAACTCTTGGAAAGGGAATATGTGATAATCTGGATGCAGATTTGAACTTGATCTCACTGTTACTTCCTTGACTCCCTGATTTCATCTTGTTACTTTGACTACTTTTGTGGAGTTTCCCCTTCCTCTTTTATTGCTTTATGAATGTTTTCCCTTTTGTAGTTTCTTAATTTGGAAAGTGTATACAGTTAGAAGAGGATTCTTGAGTTTGATGGCACTACGTGGAAGATGTTAGTAAGCTGCTTTTCTTTCCACTACTTAGATTAGAATATCTTGATGGGTCCTTTCTTTCTTATACTTATTGCTTCTAATTGTCTCTAACCTTTGCTTAATTTTTTTTTTTCTTTTAAGTGATTGACTTTTAAAAAAATCTATTCCTTAAATGTTAGGTTTTAAAATAACCCTTTAGCATTAACTATTTATATATGTTCTTTGTTATACTCTGCTAGGTATTTCTTTCATTTTTCCTCACCCTTTAATATTTTGAAAAAAGTAGTCATAGATAGTGAAGTAGGATATATAGATATTGCTCAAGTTTTTTTTTTTTTTCTGTCTTTAATTAGAAAATACACAATACACTTTATTAAGAAGGAAGTTTACTTAATGTTGTTAGTTGTCCCTAAAATAAGATCTTTTGG
Source organism: Chrysochloris asiatica (assembly GCF_000296735.1). Classification (NCBI taxonomy): domain Eukaryota; kingdom Metazoa; phylum Chordata; class Mammalia; order Afrosoricida; family Chrysochloridae; genus Chrysochloris; species Chrysochloris asiatica. The sequence goes on from NW_006408618.1 coordinate 4,192,262, forward strand.
CTACAAGCCCCCATGAGTATGGTTGTCAGGTTTCAACAATTAATGATACACTTTTATTAATCTGTTAAACTTATCCCCTATAGGGATTATTAATTAGAAACCTATGATTAGATTCAGAATGACACTGATGATGATTTAGTTGAGGAAGAAATTATGCACGTTGTCGTATAGGTCTGCTTCTGCCTTGAATCTTTTCTCTATAATAAGACACCTTGCTTTTGACAGTTGGAAACATTACAACGATTTAGAAATTAAAGGTGATCGTTTCTTTTCACTTTTGATTTACATCAGCTTCTTTATAGAATAAGCATATTCTGACATGAGAGATTATATTATATCAAAGGTCATACACGTGTGGTTATAGTTTTTAGCTGTTTAATATATTATTTATCAGTAATTAAACATCTTTATTTTATAATGATTGACAGGACCATAATTACCTTTGCAGACCTCATGTCTTACTAATTTGCATGATGAGTAGGTTCTGCCCCCATCCTCCAATGTCTTTTGGAGGGGCTTTGTAGCAACTTGTATTTGCATGTAACATTTTCAGTTGACATTTATTAAGTATCTTAAAAGAGTAAAATTAAGGAGAAAAAATTTATGAAAACCTACAATAGTCATATTTTATCTGTGTTTATTATATGAGTAATCCTTCAGTAAGAGATAGAAAAAAATGTGATTTTGTATTGAGATGTTCCCAGTCTTAGAATTTATTTTTAGCTTTATTTGAAAAACGAATTGTGATTCTGTTCTTTTTATGGTGTCATTAGATCTAGTTATGAAAACTTTCTTTTATGGTTAGGACAAAAACATTGCTACTAGACACATATTTTTGTGTTTTTTTGCTTCTAAAAGCAGGGTGTGGCCAAAGTTAAAGTGAGTCCTTGTATTATTTTGATTGAAGTTTCATACATTTTTATTGTGTTTGATCTAATATTTTACATCTATTGTACTTTCTTTTGGTGTTGGACATTTGCCGTCTTCTGCTCTCTGATTGTTAGAAATCAGTGGACAATAAGAGAGAAAACAAACCTAGAATGCTTTTCTAGGTACTTTGAAGTCCTGAACAGGAAACTGAAGACTTAATAACAACAACAAAAATAATACAAATGACAGCTAACATTTGAGTGCCACTGTGGCCCAAGTACTGTGTTTAGTACTTCTTACACATTTTTGTTTAATTTTTACAGCACTATGTGACTATTATTCTCATTCAACAGATAGTTAGATGAAAAGAAAAGAGTGGTTCCAGTGCCTGGGTTCAGTGATACATACTCAGTGTAGTCGCAAACTTAAAAACATTTATTGATGAAGATCAAAGAGCACAGCCTTTGGTATGGATTGCATCTCAATGTAAAGAAAACAAAAATCCTCACCACTGGACCAATAAACAGCATTCTTATCAATGGAGAAAAGATTGAAGTTGTCAAGGACTTCATTCTTCTTGGATCAACCATCAGCACTCATGGAAGCAGCAGTCAAGAAATCAAATGACATATTGCATTAGGCAAATCTTCTGCACAAGACCTTTTTAAAGTGTTGAAGAGCAAAGATGTCAGCTTGAAGACTAAGGTGTGCCTGACCCAAGCCATGGTGTTTTCAATAACCTTATATGCATGCGAATGCTGGACAGTGCATAAGGAAGACCATAGAAGAATTGATGCCTTTGAGTTACGGTGTTGGAAGAGAATATTGAAAGTGCCATGGGCTGTCAAAAGAACCAACAGATCCGTTTTGGAAGAAGTGCAGCCAGAGTGCTCCTTGGAGGCCAAGATGGCCCAACTTCGTCTCTCATACTTCAGACATATTGTCAGGAGGGACCAATTGCTGGAGAAGGATACCATGTATGGTAAAGTGGAGAGTCTGAGAAAAAGAGGAAGACCCCGAACGAGATGGATTGGCCAAGTGGCAGGATCAGTGGACTCAAGCGTGGCAACAATAGTGAAGTTGGCCCAGGATCAGGCAGTGTTTCATTTATGCTGTGCAGAAGGTCACTATGAGTTGATACCGACTCAATGGCATCTAACAACAACAAAAGTCGTAAACTCTAGGGCCACTGACAAGAATGAAGAGAGGATTTCTGAAAAGAAATGGGAGTTAGGCATGTTGGAGGTTGTTGTTGTTAAGTTCCATCAAGTCGATTCCAATTCATATTGACCCTGTGTTGGGTTTCTGAGAAGCAGCTGGTGAGTTTGAACTGCCTTCCTTAAGGTTTGCAGCCCAGTGCTGATCCTATAATGCCATTCCAGGAGTCCATATTGGAGGAGTCTCTGCCAAATTCTAGTTCCTAAATTAAGCAGAGACCTCTTCTAAAGGCCTCAGGGACCAATTCTAAAGTTGAACATTATGGAATAAGTTAAAAGACTATTAACTACAAATTCCCTCAAGTCCTAACTTCTTGAATTTTTCCAAAGCCCCATATCCTGTCAGAAGATAGAATGTCCTTTTAATCTGTCACTATCCTTAAACTCTGGCACTTTTATGCAGGGAATTTCCCTATTTTTAATTTTTTTTTCTTTTTAGAATTACTCATTCTCTTACGTACCTGTAAGAATGTGAACACATTTTTTTTAAATACAGCAGTGATAAAGGAATCTTCTATTTATTCCACATTTAAGTGTTTAATATATGCTAATGGATCCTTTGAACCACAAGGTTGGTGCTTCAAGCTCACCAGCCACTCCTATACAGGGTCGCTATGGGTTGGAACCGACTCAACAGCACTTAACAAGAACAACAACGGCCTATATAGACAAATAAAGCATATTTACAACCCTCAAATAGCTTAGAGCCCAAAAGAGGGGAAAATGCAAAATATAAATATTGTAGCTATTAAATGTATGAATAAATAATGGAAACAGGCATATAGCTATTATGATTTGTTGTTGTATGCCCCCAAATGTAATATAATGTGTTAAGTGTTATGTCGGAACCGACTCGACGGCACTTAACAACAACCACAAAAAGTGTTATGTTGGAAAATGCCTAGAAAGGAAGCACTTAGCCTAACCAGAAGAGAATAATACCAAACCTGAATTTGTTGGAAAAATAAGAGTTAACCAAGGAGAATAAAATCCTAGACTTTATAAATTGTCTTCCCTTTTTTTCTATGTAGAATAAGATGTAGTTGCTTCTTCAAACCCTTTAGAGATGTTCTATGAACATAGGTACATGGATCGTTGTGGTGCTTCTCCTCCTTTTTCCTGTGGCATGCTCTACTTGCCAATCTCTTTATTGTGTCTTATACTGCGCTCTGCTCACCATGATTATTTTCTTTATTTCCTTTTTGGTTTATTTCTTTTGCCTTCTCTAATAACTCCATCTTATCTGCTACAGTAAAACTTTATTGTACTTTTTTATACTTTAGCCCCTTTTCTTCCTCTCTAGCAGTGCCTGGGTTCTAGCAGGGTGGTCACTGTGTGTTTTAAATACTACTGGTCAGTGGTTTCTGCAGTGAAGAAGATAGACCTGGCTCACACTCGAGGTCTGTGGGATATTAATTACATTTTAATTCTTCCTGGATATTAATAGGTATTACATTCCTAAACCTCTCCATTAAATCTGTTTGCCTCAACTGAGTGTTTATTGAGCATGTTGATTTAATGTGACTAGCTTTTCATTTTCTGCTCCTAGCGTCTGCTAGATGTTGGCACTTTGTACAGACTGGTATCTGCTAAGTACCAAACACATTGTCACACATTGTAGGAAATATTCTAAAGTAGGGGCAGTATTTGACTCTCCATTCACACAGTTTGAATCCCACCTCTCCCTTGTAAATAAACTTTGGCAAGTTACTTAATTTCTCTGTGCCTCAATTTTCCATCGTTAAAGTGGGTAAACTAGTAGCAACTACCTCATCATGTTTAGAGGATTACATGAACTAACTAACACCTGTAAAATTTAGAAAAACACTTGACAAAGAGATAAAAAAAGGAAGACATTCAATAAAAGACTGGGATTCCCATTCTCCTTGACTAACTCCTTTTTAAAAAAAAAATCTAGAAGTATTGTTCCTGATTGGCTGTCTCCTCTGCCTTAAACGTTCATCGGGGCTTTGGTTTTACTTTAAAGGGTACTCAGTTACTTCCATTCTCCCGTGGTTCTCTGCTAATCACGCTGTTTACTGTTGCTTTGATTTCCCTTTCATGGTAGAAAATAATTGGGGAGATTGCCAGGAAGGCAACAGCATACTGCTGTTATCAGTGATAGCTTGATGGCTCTTTAGGGGTCCTGGTATGGTGCTGTAGGATAAGCACTGGACTGCTAATCCCAAAGTAGGTGGTTCATATCCATTCCACTTCTTGGAAACCATATACAGGGTTGCTATGAGTCAGAACTGACTCCGCAGCAACAAGTAGGAGTTAACAGTAGTAAAATAGGTCTTTGTTTCTTACAGGGTTGGAGATTCTTTAAAAGATTCAAATGCTCTCCCCCATGTTTATTATTGTTGTTTTAGATCATGCATATTTATTGTAAAAAATTAGAGTATTACATAAATAAAACTTAAAAATAAAACACAAGTTCATTATTTATTGAGTGCCTTCTTTGTGGAATGAATGTAATAGCCATGAATAATTTGGTTCTATTTCTTACAACTTTTTAAAGAGCATTAACCATCAGCGCCATATCAGGACCCCTGTAATAATCATATAAATGATGTTATTTACACTGAGTCCCAGGATAATTAAAGTCCCATTAAAAGATAACTCATACTTGGCTTTTACTTTTATAAAGAAAGGTTATCCAACTGAATATGTAAATTGTTGAACAATATCATTAATATTGCACACAAGCAAAATTTTGCTAAAGATAATTTAAAAATGCTTGCAGCAGTACATCAAAAAGGGAACTGCCAGAAATTCAAGCTGGGTTCAGAAGAGATTGTGGAATGAAAAATATCATTGCTGATGACAGTTGAATCGTGGCTGAAAGAAGAGAATGCCAGAAAGATGTTTGCCTGTGTTTTATTAACTGTGCCAGGCATTCCACTGTCTGGATCACAACAAATTATGAGTAAGATTGTGATCATGCAGAACCTATACATAGACTAAGAGGCTGTATGGTTTAAAAACTAGAAAGGTGCATGTCAGGGTTGTATACTTCCACCATACTTATTCTTTCTGTATGCTGAGCATATAATCTGAGATGCTGGACTGTATGAAGAAGACGCTGGTTTCAGGATTGGAGGAAGACTCATTAACAACAATATGCAGATAGCACAAGCTTATTTGCTGAAAGTGAAGAGGACTTGAAGCACTGCTAAAGATCAAAGACTGTAGTCTTCAGTATGGATTACATTACAGCATACAGAAAACAGTATATATAGGCTGCACCTCAATGTAAAGAAAATCAAAAGGCCTCACGACTGGACCAAAGAAACATCATCATGCTAAAGGGAGTAAAGGTTGAAGTTGTCAAGGATTTCATTTTACTTGGATCCACAATCACCACCCATGGAAGCAACTTCAAGAAATGAAACATTGTATTACATTGGGCAAATTTGCTGCAAAAAATTTTCTTTATAAAGTGTTCAAGAGCAAAGTTGTCAAGGTGGGTCTGATCAATCCCCTCATGCATGTGAAAGCTGGATAATGGATAAGGAAGACAGAGCAAGAATGGATGCATTTGAATTATTGTGTTAGTGACAAATATTGACTATATTATGGACTGCCAGAAGAACAAACTCATCTCTCTTGGAAGAAATACAGCCAGAATGCTTAGAAGTGAGAATGGGAAGACTTTGTCTCATGTAGTTTGAATGTGTTATCAGAACGGACCAGTTCCTAGAGAAGAACATCATGTTTGGTCAAGTAGAGGAAGACCTACAAAGTAGCTGGCACAGTGGGTTCAAGCATGGCAACAGTTGTAAGTATGACGCAGGACCGAATAGTGTTTTTTTGTGCATAGATGTAGACTCACTATGAATTAGAGCCAACTCTCTGGCAATTTACAGCAACCTAACAACAACAAATTTGCCCTCATTTTGAAATGATGGAGCCTGGTGGTAGTGGTTGTGTGCCACCAAGTTGGTTCTGACTCATAGTGACCCTATTTAGAGTTTCTGAGGTTGTAAATCTTTAAGGGAGCAGAAGGTCTCATCTTTTACCCATGGAGCATCTGGTAGATTAAAACTACTGTCCTTGCAGTTACCAGTCCAACTCGTAATCCACTATGCTACCAGGACTTCTTATGATTGAACCAATTCACAGCATACTCTTCATCATAATCACCTTCATTTACTACATTTGTTGCTATTGTTAGTGTTCCGACCCATAGCGACCCAGTACAGGGTTTCCGAGCAGCAGCTGCTGGGGAGCTTAAACTGCCAACTTTGCAGTTCAAACTGACTTTCGCTGTCCAGTGCATTAACCCACATTGCCACACCAAGACTCCATTATGTTTCTTTTAAATCACTGAAAAGGCTTTGAGTCATTTTTTTGCACTAACACAAGGTTACATAAGAGCTATAGCCTGTTCTGATTTACAAATTCCATTTAAAGATACACTTAGGAATGGATTTTGTTTGTAACATGGGAACTGCTTATATTAAAATAAAACAATATTCCCATCAGGTCTGGAAAGGAACTCACCCTCATGGCCCAGTTTTCAGCCAAGCAGTAGATAGGTATATGGGGGTGGGGTGGGGGGGAAGAGGCGGAAACAACACTGGTCAGGTATGCTCACTATGAATGTTGGAACGGTCAATTCTTCAAAATCAAAAGATTAACATTTACCTAAGAATAACATTGAGAAGGGATAGGAAGGTGGGTGGAATGGAAATAAAATAGAACCCACAGGGAGGAAGCAGGGTAACTGTTGTTACATGGAGGGAATTGCAGTCATTGAGATGAAACAAAGTGTGTGATTTATTGAATGTAAAACTTATGACCTTGTCTGTAAACCTTCGCTTAGTTCACAGTAAACAATTTTTAAATAAGATAAAATCATTCTTTAAAACTGCTGTTTTGTTTCTTGCTTTAAATCGCTAATGTATTTTAGATGGTTTTTATTTTAACACATATAGATGTACTCTGTTATTTAAAACTGCTTCACAGTATTTTCTTGGATGGATATATTATTATTCAAAATTAAGTGAATATAATTTGGTGACAGTTTTTCATTAACTGCAATAGTGCACTGAACATCTGTATATATATATATATATATATACAGATGTATGTATATGTGTATACACACACACATCTATATAGATAGTATCTATGTTTCTGTAGGATAAATTTTAAGATTAGGGGTTGCCATATTAAGTGGTATAGTAGTTTAGAATCTTAATAAATTAAAGAAACTTGCTCTTATTTAAATCCCAGTCTTGTTGGTTTCTACTACCTTCAACAATAGTGGCTACTATCAGTCTTTGTACTCTCTGCTGATGGAGTAGGTGATTATGTTTCACTTTTCTAATTTGCACTTTCAAAGTTATTAGTGAAGTTGAATATTCAAATTCTAATATGTTATTGGCTAGTTATATGTTATATATTGTGACCCAATTTTCCAATGGGCTGTGCTTTATCTTATTGATTTTTAAGAACTTGCTATATTACAGAAAATATCTTTGTGATATATTAGAAATATTTTTTTCTAGTGTGTGTTTTATATACTGCATATCTTACTTCATAGAAGTTTTTGTAGGTGCCACATTTCTTAATCTTCATACTTAAGGATTCCTATTTTATTCTAGTAATAGTAGTTTTAACAAATTTTTTACATGAGCAGACCTTTCTTATTTTTATTATAATAAAGATTATGGTGTCCATGAATGGTTGTTCCCTGTGTTTGTGTTTCTATAGTTAGGCCTTCAGTGTAGTATGTACAACTTTATCAATACTTTGGAACTGTGGCATATTATCATTTACTGTGGAGCAGAACTGAGATGGTGGGAACAACTTAGACTCTGCTTAATCAAATACCTATTTATATTATAAGTACTTATATTATACATGATACCAATTTATCTTTTCAGTAGTCCCTTGTTGTTGTTGTTGTTAAGTGCTGTCAAGTCGATTTCCGACCCATAGCGACCCTGTATAGGGTGAGCTTAAACCACTGACCTTGCAGTTCAAATGACTGTGCAGTCTAAAACATAGGCCACAGTGCCACACCAGGACTCCTTGTCAGACCCTATTTTAAATTAATTTTCCATTGTAATTTTTAATAGGATTCCCTTTTATTTTCAAAAGTAGAACAATATATATATATATATATATATATATGGACCACTGATATGGTCAGCTCACCAGCTACTCCTTGGAAACGCTTTATGGGGTCACTGTGGGTCAGAATTGACTCGATGGCACTATATATGTGTATGTGTGTGTATGTGTATATATATATATGTGTGTGTGTGTGTGTTTGTGTGTGTGTGTATATAAAGTTTATGGAGTCCTGGTATGGCACTATAGGATAAGCACTCAACCAAAAGATCGATTTGAATTACAAGGTTGGTGGTTCAAACTCACCAGCTGCTCCTCAGAAACCTTATAGAGAGTTGCTATGAGTTGGAACTGACTCAATGGCACTTAACAACAACCATATGTTTATAAGAGTTGATTTATGGGATAGTTCTTTAGAATAATTTAATACTAAGACTTACATGTTTTTAAATTATATTTTTTCTCTAAAATAACAGTAATACTATTTTTCTGCTTTAATTTTTAAAAGAAGTCTTATTTCTATTACGTTCATGTTCATGATGAACTTGTCACAAGTTTCTTAGAGCTTCTTATATGATGCATTTCTAGAGCAACAATGCTAATGTCCAGCCTCTTTGGTCTCAATTCCCAGAGTAATACTCACTTTTTGAATAAAAGTTCCCTTATCATGCTTATCTAGTATTGTATAAACACACACATAAGTGCGTCAACATTTTTAGACAACGTAATGAAATCTTTTCATATGGATTTGACCAAATTTTTAACCTAGCCCAGTAAATCTTGACTTACCATGTTGATATTTGCTGGTGGGTTTGAACTGCCAACTTTGCGATTAGCAGCCCAATTCTTATCCTACAATGTCAACAGGGCCCAAACTAAAACCATGCCATAGAGTTGATTCCAACTCAGAGCAACCTTGAAGGATAGAGTAAAATGTCCTACGTGGTTTCTAGGCTGTAATCTTTTATAGGGGCAGGCTGCCACATCTTTGTCCTGTGGAGCAGCTGGTAGTTTGAATTGTTGTTCTGTTGTGCTTTGACCACTGCTCCACCATCTTACTTAAAAGAAATTGTTGTTGTTAAGTACCGTGGAATCAGTTCTGAATCATAGTGACCCCACACAGGGTTTCCGAGGCTGTAAATCTTTACGGGAGCAGAAAGCCTCATCTTTCTCCTGTGGAACTGTTGATAGTTTTGAACTGCTTACCTTGAGGTTGGCAGCCGGACCCGTAACCACTACACTACCAGAGCTCCTTTTGAGAGTTTAAGATAACTCATTTCATCCTTGATTGGGACTGTAGTGCAACCAGCGTTCTTTCTTCTGGCCAAAACTATTACTTTACATTTTGGATATTTTATAAAGTTACTACTTAAAAAGCCGAACAGTTTCATCTTTCCTATAGTCAGAAATAACCTGTATTTACATATATGTCTTTAAAAACTTACGAATTTAACAAAATTTATTGTTTGTATGTATCCTACAAGGTTTAAAAAGTTCATGGAAATTTTCCATTATCTTTTTTTTTTTTTTTT
>NW_006408618.1:4202899-4204572 GCF_000296735.1 Chrysochloris asiatica
CTAGTGGGAATGTTTCACTTCATAAGGTTGTGGATGGGACTCAGGATTCCACCTAAGGTCCTATACTCTGTAAAGGCTTTGCATGAGGCCTATGTCACTGGGAAAGTTGTAGAACCCCTTTTAGGTATTTCAATCAGTTATAGGCTGAAGGTGGGCTTACAAGTTTTCTCTAATCATGCTTCCCAACATTCCTTTCTATCCCACTCAAGTGTCTGTTTTACAGTAGTAGGCAAAGGAAACTAATATTCATAAGGCAATCAAGGATTTTACTATTATTTACCCTCTTCAGGTTATACCTAGATCCCTGTATCCCAGAGCCCTCTTGTTCCAAGGCTGAGCACGTATCACTATTTACCTCTGTCCCACTAGGCCATGCAAACCTGTCTCAGTGTTCCCCTATCTATCTTGTTCTTCTGCCTCCTCCCCTCTACTTGTATTGCCCTCCCCAACACCCAGAGTAAACCCCCCACCCCAAACCCATTGTGGTTACCTTATATTCCATTAGTTCTTCCCTCCATTTAAGACAGTCTGTTTTATCCAGTAATCTACCTGACATTCTCACCACCTGGATCTCTGTTCCTTTGTGTTTACCATTTTTCACATTGTAATTGTTTTGATCATAGACTGACCTCCCAGGTCCTCTGTTCTTGCAATTTTATTCTGTTCCTGACTCTTCCATTTTTCGACTGAGTTCAGGTTAATGCTCCCATGTACATCATTCCGTAGTTGTTGTCTGTTTTTGTTGGTTCTCAGTCCACAGAACTTCCTTTAGGATGTTTTTCATAGCAGGGTTGGCTTTGGCAAAATCCCTTAGCTTCTGTTTATTCTGGAATGTTTTGATTACACCATCGTATTTGATTGACAGCTTTGCTGGGTAGAGGATTCTTGGGTGGCAGTTTTTTTCTTTCAGGCTTTTATATATATGTCTCCCCATTGCCTTCTTGCCTGCATGGTTTCTGTTGAGAAATCCGAGTTTAATCTGATTTTCTTGACTTTGTATGTTATAGTTCTCTTTTCCCTAGCTGCTTTCAATGTCCTGTCTTTATCTTTGATTTTGGAGAGCTTGATTATTATATGTCTTGATGATTGTCTTTTAGGGTCTATCCATCCTGGGGTTCTTTGAACTTCTTGAATGCTTATCTTTTCACTTTTCATGCTATTAGGAAGCTTGTCAACTATCTCCTCTGTGGACTTATGTGATTGTGTTCCTGTTCTGGAATGCCAGTAATTCTTTTGTTATTCCTTTTCATGCTATCCAACATGAATCTTAGGCCTTCTTCAGAGAGTGTTGAAAGATTTATCTTCTAGCTCACTAGTTCTGGCTTCTATCTCTTCAATTCTACTCCTTTGCCCTTCAGTGTATTGTCCATTCTGATATTTTATTATTAATCGTTTGGACCTCTTTCTTTAGGTTTTGAATCGTTTCCAATGCTCTATCTATCTTAAATGATTGTTCCTGTATTGCTTTCCTGACTTCTTCCTTATTTTTCTCAACTCCATTGTATAGTATTTTGATACATTTTATAATCATTTTTCTGAATTCCTTCTAAGGCCTTTCCATAGTCTGCCCATCTTCCAGTATGGAGTGTAGGTCTCCTTCCAGCTCATTTGCCTCAGTCACTTTATCTTGTTTCTGGACATGTGCAGATATGGTCATCTGCTTCTGTTTTTTG
>NW_006408618.1:4205152-4208097 GCF_000296735.1 Chrysochloris asiatica
GGCTCCTCGAGCAGCTGAGTGTCTCGAATTAGAAAGCAATGGATTTCTTGCTTCTGCCACAAATTCCCCGAGCTGTAAGCTTTCCAACCTTCTAAATATTCCTTTATATGTGTTTCAGAGTTCTGGGACCATCCCCTGAGCCTGCTTGGTCGGGTATTCTGTGTTGTTGCTGGTGGAGCTCTTTTACTGCACTTCCACCTGATCAGCCATCTTGTTTGTTCTTTCCATTATCTTTTAATTCCATTTTTGCATAAAATTTTTGCAGCCCACTTTTGTGTATACATAATATTTGTTATTGTTAAGTGCTGTTGAGTCTATTCCGACTCATAGTGATCCTGTACATGATTTCCGAGGCTGTAAATCTTTACAGGAGCAGAAAGCCTCATCTTTCTCTTGTGTAACAGCTGGTAGTTTCAAACTGCTGACCTTAAGGTTTGCAGCCTGATTTGTAACCACTACTCTATACATATAAATGTGTATATGAATATGCATATAAATAATATATATGGAAAAATAGAATGAAAAGAGATTGTGTTTTTCCACACACTTTTAAAATCCCCAATATATATATTTGTTTTATTGTTGTTAAATGCCGACTAGTGTGTTCTAACTCATAACGACTCTGTATAGGGTTCTAAAGAGCAACTGGTGAGTTTCAACTGCTGCCTTTATATTTCAGATCAAACTTGCAGTCCAATGCTTGTCCTGTAATGCCAGGCCAGGACTCCATATATGTGTTTATACATAGTTATAACACATATAACTATATGTGTTACATATATTAGTCTATATGTGTGGGCCTTGATTTTAGTATTAGTTGATTTTACTAATAGATTGGTACTATTTGTTTGGTAATTGGAGTATCACTTTCTAATTGTGTTACCATTCATGTTTAAATTTTACTCTCTGTGGATAATGCTATTTATAAGGTTGCCCTGGCAGTGCAGTGGGTATGCACTTGTCTGTTAGCAGAAAAGTCACCAAAGAAAAGATCTGGTGATCTCCTCAGCTGCCTCATAAGGACCCTACAGGGTACAGTAGAACTACCTTGTAGGGTACAGTAAAACTATCCTCTCAGGTTTCTGAGGCTGTAAGTCTTTACTGATGCTGACTGACTCATTTTTCTACTGTAGAGTGAATGGTGGTCTTAACCTGTTGACCTTTTGGTTAGCAACCGAACTCTTTATTCACTATGTCACCAGGGCTCCTTCTGTAAAGGTTAAAGCCTATGAGACCCGATTAGTCCTGTGGTTTTTCTATGACTTGGAATTGACTTGATTACATACAACATTTATTCATAGGTATTTTCAGTTTCAGACCGTGCAAACTGTGGATGGTTATTCTTTGAGAATATTTGTCTAGGCACTAAAGATAAATTACACTAATACTATTTTCACTGCTATTTTTGTTATGAATGTAATGCAAGCAGTAGGATTGTGTGTTTATTGATCAGTCATGTTTTTGTTTTATTAATCTATACAACTTTGTTATTTTTTGTGTTTCTTCTGCAGAGAGTGATAATGAACTCTCAAGTGGAACAGGTGATGTGTCCAAGGATTGTCCTGAGAAGATCCTATATTCTTGGGGAGAATTGCTAGGAAGATGGTAAAAATTTATTTTTCTTATTGAAAATTTCATATTTTCACAGTTGATGTTTGTATTAATTAAAACCTATGTGTATAGGGAAAGAGAATTATTTTAGTTGGGGCTGGAAAACAAACACCATGTTAGGATTTTTTAACAGGAGAGGTTTTAATGCGGGTAATTGGTGTACAGTGTATTAAATGGCTGAAAGAATAAAAAGGAACTCTGAAGTAACCTAAGTAGTAGAAAGTAGCCATGAGCTGTAGGCCAGAGAAATGAATTGGTTTTGGTCCTGAATTGTACCCTGTTCACTTCCCTAATAAACCCTATAATCATGAGTATTATTGTCAGTTCTGTGTCAACATTGCAATAGATTGTCGAACCCAGATGTGAAGCAGAGAGTGCTGCGGAAGGGATGGTTGGTGTCAGAATAGGGTAAAGAAGGTTGTAGGGTGGAAGCATATGTGACCTCCATTTCACAGGAATGGGCCTTGACCTGATTTTGAGTTTGATTCTCTTCCTTGTGAAGCCAGGGGAAATCAGACATGGCTCCCTCATAGCTTTTGCAGGGAGAAAGAGAGAAGATAAAAATTAGAGGAATCAAAGAGGGCAAGTAATTACAGATCTCTAAGGAGCTCTGCTAGCATAGTGGCTACGAATCGGGCTGCTAATCTCAAGGTCAGCAGTTCAAAACTACCAGCTTTTCCGCAGGAGAAAGATGCGTACTGTAAAGATTTACAGACTCCGAAGCCCTGTACAGGGTCGCTATGAGTCGGAATTGACTCCACAGCACATAACAACCACAAGAGCAAGCATTAGCCAACAGCGCCACACCAGGACTCCACCATGAATATCACTGCCTATAAATTCAGCAGTACAGGTAAATTAGACAAATTCCATGAAAAATACAAACTGTTAAAGTTCAGTTGTTATTGTTGTTAAGTGCTGTCAGTTCTGACACATAGAGACCAGTATACAGCAAGGATGGAGAATGTCCAGCCTTCAGACTTTATAAGACCCTTTAAATAATTTTGGCTGGCCCTGCCACGGCAACCACAGTTGTAGCCATCACATTAAGGGTAAGTTAATTAAATGTTTGACCACATATAGCAGGCTAATTTTTTAAAAATGTTTTATTGTGAATTATGTGATAGTTTGCGTGGGAGAATATTAGCTTTACATTCATCCTATCGTATATCATTTCCTTGCCATGATTACAGTCTCCTCCCTGCATCATCAACCAACCAAAGTGTATACCCTGCACGCCTGCCCCCCCGGTCATCAGCACACAGCCCTTCTCTCTATCTGTGTCTACAGTCCCCAGCTGCTCTATCTCTTCACGTTATCGTCTCTGCCTCCAT
>NW_006408618.1:4208567-4210403 GCF_000296735.1 Chrysochloris asiatica
TTTTTTCCTCTTCTTTCTTCTTCTAATTGAGCTCTGATTATCCAGTCATTGAAGCCAGGTCAAGTGGGTATTATCTACAAGTGTGGGTGTTCTTGTGCCTATGCCCTCTCTTCTTATCAGTTGGACACTTAGCAGGCTAGTTTTTAAGTTGATAGTTTTGTGTGGCCCACAAATGATGTTATAAATTTTGGTAGGAAAAAGGTTCCCCATCCTGCTGTTTAAAGTTTCTGAGGAATGGCAGGTGAGTTTGAACTGCCGACTTTGAGGTTCAAACCAACCTTGCTGTCCATTGTTTAACTTCAGTAGTCATTTATCTGTTAGATCTAAATATAATAGCTAAAATTATATAAGTTATAGACAAACACACAGGAGGAAACTTTTGTAACCTTTGGTTAAGCAAATATTTCCTTGGTATGACACAGAAGCATGATCCATAAATGAAAGAAATTAATAAATTTAACTTTATCAAAATTAATAACTTTTGTTTTCCAAAAGGCATTACTAAAAGAATAGAAAGACAAGCTACAGGGGAAGAAACATTTTGGTAAAACACATGCCTGATAAAGGACTTGTATCCACAGTAAGAAGCTCTTGTAGTGTAGTGATTATAAGTCAAGCTGCTAACTTCAGGGTCAGCAGTTCGAAACCATCCGCTCTTCTGCAGGAAAAAGATGAGGCTTTCTGCTCCCATAAAGATTTACAGCCTCGGAAACCCTATGCAGGTTCGTTATGAGTTGTAACCTACTTCACAACACATAACAAACCACCAACCATCCACAATTCAAGAAAATTTTTAAAAACTTGTTGAAAGCAGAATGAAAAGACAATGGAAGTTTTCTGTGAATTTTTTTCAAGCACCTTCGTAAAGAAGTGTCAAAACTCAACAATAAGAAAATAAATGATCTAATTTTTTTAATTAGCAAAAATCTGAACAGGCATTTCACCAAAGAAGATCTTTGTTTGGCAATTAATCATATGAAAATTTTCTCAAAGCCCTTAGTTATTAAATAAATATAAATTAAAATCACAATTAGAATGGGTGAGTGAAAACAAAATAAAACAAAAACAAAAAAATCTAAGAATATCCAAGATTGAGGAGAATACATAGCAACTACAGCTCTCATACATGACTGGTGAGAATGCCAAATGGTACAATCATTTTAGAAATGAAACATACTTTATGAAATAAAACACATTTTTTATACTACCTAGCAATCCTATTCCTAGGCATTTACTCATGTGAAGTGAAAATTTGTTTACAATTATGACAGCTCTAAAAATATATATGTATATCTATAATTGCCGCATACTAGAAGCAATACAAATGCCAGCTGGTTTAATGGAATGCTACTCTGCAGAATAAGAGCACAGCCTTTGGTATGGATTGCATCTCAATGAAAGAAAACAAAAATTCTCATCACAAATAAAAAAAATTACTATCAACGGAGAAAAGATTGAAGTTATCAAGGACTTCATTCTTCTTGGATCAACTATCAACACTCATGAAAGCAGCAGTCAAGAAATCAAATGATGTATTACATTAGGCAAATCTGCTGCAGGAAACCTTTTTAAAGTGTTGAAGAACAAAGATGTTAGCTTGAGGACTAAGGTGTGCCTGACCCAAGCCATGGTATTTTCAATAACCTCATATGCATGCAAAAGCCTGGCGGTGAATAAGGAAGACCGTAGAAGAATTGTTGCATTTGAGTTATGGTGTTGGAGGAGAATATTGAAAGTGCCATGGGCTGCCAAAAGAACCAACAGATCTGTGTTGGAAGAAGTAGAGTGACAGGGCCCCTTAGAAGCTAGGATGGCCAGACCTGGTCTCTCATACTT
>NW_006408618.1:4210503-4247364 GCF_000296735.1 Chrysochloris asiatica
TCTCTCATACTTCGAACATATTCTCAGGAGGGACTAGTCACTGGAAAAGGATATCATGTTTGGTAAGGTGGAGGGTCAGAGAAAAAAGAGGAAGACCCCCCCCAGCGAGATGGATTGGCAAAGTGGCAGCATCAGTGAGCTCAAGTGTGGCAACAATTGTGAGGTTGGCCCATGACTTGACAGTGTTTTGTTCTGTTGTGCATAAGGTCGCTATGAGTCGGTATCGACTTGATGGCCCCTAACAACAACAACAACAAAAACAACAACTCTGCGGTTTTAAAAAAATGAACTGCTGACATGCTCAATATGGATGCATCTCAAAAGCATTATGCTAAGTGAAATATACCAGATTCAAATGGTTTAAGATTGATGATTCCATTTATATGAAATTCTAGAAAATACAAAACTACTGTGATAGAAAATATAATAGTAGTTTTCAGGACTGAGGAAGAGACACATGTTTACTGTAAAGGGACATGGGGGACGACCTTGGGGATCTGGCCAGAGAGGAGGAAAAGACACATTTCAAGTGGTAGCGTAGTGGTTACAAATCAGGCTGCGAATCGAAAGGTCAGCAGTTCGAAACTACCAGCTGTTCCGCGGGAGAAAGATGAGGCATTCTGCTCCCATAAAGATTTACAGCTTTGGAAACCCTGTTCAGGGTCGCTATGGGTCGGAACCGACTCAACGGCACTTAACAACAACAACAACAACAACAATTCCACGTATAAGGATGAAGTTTCTATATGCTTACCCTCACTTTTTTCTTTCCTTTTCTTGTTTGATGTAGTGGTAACTATTATGACCAGGGTTAGTAACCTGGGCTGCTTCTTCCTTTTTTTTTTTTCTCATTTACTTAAAGTACAATTTATGCAGAGTAAAATCCACCCATCTTAATATACATTCTTAAGGAGCTCTGGTAGCATTGTAGTTATGTGTTGGGCTGCTAACCGCAAGGTCAGCTGTTTGAAAATACCAGCCATTCTGAGGGAGAAAGACGAGTCTTTCTGCTCTTGTAAAGATTTTCCTGTAAAGATTATAGAGTCCTGGTGTGGTGCTGAGGATTAATGTGCTGGACTGCAAGGTCTGTTTGAACTGTAAGTTGGCAGTTCAAGCTCACGAGACACTCCTCAGGAACGCTATACAGGGTTGCTATGTGTTGGAACTGAGTCGACAGCACACTTAACAATAACAAGAAATCATAGTACCCTGGAGTGGCACTGTAGGACAAACACTGGACTGCTAACTGAAGTTCAAACCTATCAGCTGTTCTTGGAAACCCTTTACAAGATCACTATGAACCAGAGCAAACTTGAAGGCACACAATAACAGCAATAATATTCAGAGTGCCTGGAATACAGTTGGTGCTCAATAAATACTAACTGATGTATGATAAATAAAATATTCCATATTCTTTGGAGTCCTGGTGTGGCACTATAGGATAAACACTAAACTCCTAACTGCAAGGTTGGCAGTTCAAACTCACCAGCTGCTCCTCTAATACCCAAATAGGGCTGATGCTTGTTGGAACCAACTCAGTGGCACTTAACAACAACAACATAGAATCGCTATGAGTTGGAATCAGCTCTACAGGAGTGTATTGATTGAACACACAAAGATGGAAGGAAACAGTAGGCATTGCAAGTAATTCAGGGTAGAGAGGATGGTGTCTTACACCAGACTAATAGCAGAAGGTAACCTGTAATGAGATTCTGGAAATATTTTGAAGTGAAAGCTAACAGAATTTGCTGATTAACCTCTTTAGTGTGAAGAAAAAAAATAGTCAAACAATGTTTGCCAAAACTTGAACAACTAGAAGACTTGTCATTTACTCAGATTTGAAAGATAAGGGGAAGAACTACAGGTTTGGAGGATAAAAATCAAGATTTTGGAGAGGTTGAAATAGCTTGTATTCATCAAAGTAAATGTATCTACTGGTGGTGGTAGTTGTGTGCCATGGAGTTTTTTTCAACTCGTAGCAACCCTGTACAGGGCTTCCAAGGCTGTAAATCTTTATGGGAGCAGAAAGCATCATCTATCTCCTGTGGAACAGCTGATAGTTTCAAACTGCTGACCTTGAGGTTAGCAGCCCAACTTGTAACCACTACCCTACCAGAGTTCCTTAAATATATCTACTACTTACACAAAAAAATTGAGTTCAAGGGAAAGGTAGTGATGGAAATTTGGGAGCCAACAGTATACAGATAGTTTTTAAAGCCTTTAGATGGATAAGATTTCTTAGAATAGATAGAGAAGTCACTTAGGGATTGAGCCGTCAATCTTTCCAGTGTTTGGAGGTTGTAAAGATGAGGAGAATCCAGCAGAATAGCCCAAGAAACACAACAGTGTGGTGGGGGTGGAGGAATCACGAGAACTAAGTCTATCAAGGAGGGAGTGATCAACTGCTCTCTGAAATATTGCTGATTGTACAAGTTATATGAAGCCTGAGAATTGGTCATTGGATTTATCAATTTGGATATCACTGGTGACCTTGATGAGCAGTTTCAGTAGAGAAATAGCAAAGAAATCTTGCTTAGACTGAGTGTAAGACGAAGGGATAGCCGCAGGTATACATAACTCTTATGAGTAGTTTTGTTATAAAAGGGTATTGAGAAATAGAAACATTTTAGATGATTGTATAGTATAGCAAGAGTTTGTTTTTAATTAAGATGAGCAATATAGCATGTCCATATGTTGCTGAAAATGATACAACAGAGACAGAACAATTGGTAACGCCAGAGGAAGAAGACACAATTGTAATAGAAGTCATGAACAGACAAGGAGAGAGAAATTTGTTGACTAGTAGAGGGTTTGTACATAGGAACGCAAACAACTCAGTGTTCAGGAGGCAACGTGGAGCATGACTTTAAAAGTAATAGGTGAATTTTAAGTTTACTTAGTATGTACCAGGCCCTATTCTACATGCACTTTGTAGGTATTAATATGATGAGGGTTGTTGTTGTTGTTGTTAAGTGCCATCGAGTCGGGTCCGACCCATAGCGACCCTGTACAGGGTTTCCAAGGGTGTAAATCTTTACGGGAGTAGAAAGCCTCATCTTTCTCCCGCGGAGCGGCTGGTAGTTTCGAACCACTGACCTTGAGGTTCGCAGCCCGATTCGTAACCACTACGCTACCAGAGGGTAGATACCTTTATTTTCCTTTTAAGGATGAGAAAACTGTAGCACAAATAGGTTAGGTAACTAGAATACAGATACACAACAAATAATGGTAGTAAATAGGTAACTTGCTCAAGTTTCCACTGCCAATAAGTAATAATCATACAGCAAGTAAATGACAGAACCAAAATTTGAATCTAATTAGTCTGACTCCAAGGATCCTTGGTATCACAGTCATTAAAGTGCTTGACCGCTAACTGAATGTTCAGTGGTTCGAACCCACCATTTGCTTTACAGGAGACAGAAGTAGCAGCTAGCCTCCATAAAGATTTACTGCCTTGGGGACCCTAAAGAGCAATTCTAGACTTACTATGAGTTGAAATTGACTCAACAGGTATGGGGTTTCGTTTGGCTCCAGATCCTGTGTTTTTAACTATATGGGCAAAACTATCTTTTTTTTTTTCTTGAATAAATACAAGTAGATTTCAGATTAGTTTTTATGCGAGCATGTCGAAGTTCTAGTAAGTGAATGAAGACACTAAGGAAATTGATACCTTTGTCAAGTAATTTTTGAGGTTTCTAGTCGTTAAGTTTAAAGAGAGATCATGAAAACAATATATCATAGAAAAATAAAGTACTTTGATGACTAAAATAAACAGCTAAAGAGATGTAAATGCAAGATTTATAATTACGTTCAGCATGCATTTATGAAGTCTCTTCTTAAGCACAAGGAGATATACAGATGAAGAAGACAGTTTCTACCTTTTGACGTTCATAATCAAGAGGGGAAGAGACTCAGAACATTTGGAAAAAATAACTGAAACATTGAAGTTGATTTACAAATTTCTAGATGTTAATATATTGTTTTCCTCTGGAAAATGATAAGATGCTTGATCATTCATCCAACTGTTTTTGTTTTTAACCATTTACTCTCTTTTGCAACTATAGTAACAACTGCTGATTCATAGATGAGTATGTAATACTTCTTACCATTAAGGAATTCTTCGCCATCTTATTAGAGATATACAGACTTTTAAGATAGTTGTAATATAATGGATAAATGTTTCTGAAACCATTATAGACACAATATAACATTTCAGATGTGCTGAAAAACAGAAAAGTAATAGATTAAAACCTCATTCTTCATTTTCCTCAGCTTGAGAAATGCTGAGTGTGTTCTTTCTTTTTGGCTTTCTAACTCTAGATGTTTGCACGTTTCTTTGTAATATTTGACTTTGTCTTCTCAAGCTGCCTTTTGAAGTAATTGGTTGAGACCATGCAAATAAGGTGTACAGGACTCTAAGTCTGGCATTCATTAGCTTTGCCATGCAGGTAGGCTAAAAGGAGCCATCTTAGAAAAAGGTACAGACGATCCAAGGACCATCAAGAAAGAAGAGCATGAGGGGAACAGGAAATCCCTACCTAGGAAAGCAATGACAGCAGAGGTGGTGACAGAGGCAGCTACGTGGAGCAGCTGTAGGCATCTAGGCCCATGCACAGGCAGCTACAATCATACATTGACAGAGAACTTCCAGAGGTTCAAGCCAGATTCAGAAGAGGCCGTGGAATGAGGGATTTCATTGCTGATGTCTGATGGATCTTTGCTGAAAGCAGAGAATATCACAAAGATGTTTACCTGTTCTTTATTGACTACGAAAAGACTTTTGAGTGTGTGGATCATGACAAGCTATGGACAACATTGAGAAATATGAGTATTCCAGAACACTTAATTGTGTTCAAGAGGAATCTTTACCTGGACCAAGAGGCAATTGTTTGAACAGAACATGGGAACACTGAATGTTTTAAAATTAAGGAAAGTGTGTGACAAGGTTGTGTTCTTTAACCATACTTAATCATCCTGTATGCTGAGCAAATCATCTGAGAAGCTGGGTTCTATGAAGAAAAATGTGGCGTCAGGATTGGAGGAAGACTCATTAACAACCTGAGATATGCAGATGATACAACCTTGCTTGCTGAAAGTGAAGAGGACTTAAAATATTTACTGATGAAGATCACAGAGCACAGCCTTCGGTATGGATTACATCTCAGTGTCAAGAAAACACAAATCCTCACCACTGGAACAAAGGACTTCATTCTTCTTGGCTCAATATCAACACTCACGGAGGCAGCAGTCAAGAAATCAGACGGCATATTGCATTAAGCAAATCTGCTGCACAAGACCTCAGAAGCAGCAGTCAAGAAATCAGACGGCATATTGCATTAAGCAAATCTGCTGCACAAGACCTTTTGAAAGTATTGAAGAGCAAAGATGTCAGCTTGAGGACTAAGGTGCTCCTGACCCAAGCCATGGTATTTTCAGTAACCTCAAATGCATGTGAAAGTTGGCCAGTGAATAAGGAAGACTGTAGAAGAATTGACGTCTTTGAGTTGTGATGTTGGAGGAGAATATTGAAAGTGCAATGGGCTGCCAAAAGAAGTGCAGCCAGAGTGCATCTTAGTGTTCCAAGATGGCCAAACTTCGTCTCTCATGTATATTATTGTTGTTGTTAATGCCGTCAACTGGGTTCAGACTCACACACAGTAAGTAATTCTGTGCAGAGAGCAGCTGGTGAGTTTGAATTGCCAACCTTGTGGTTTACAGTCCAGTGCTTATGCTACTATACCACACCAACATATAGAATATACTTAGTTACTTTGAATTTCCCTTATATGATATATGATTCATAGTTCCAAATAGTTTATATTCGGTTTTAGAGGAAACTAGTCTAATGCTTTGCAGGGTTGTTTTAGTTAACTCAGCTTTCTACACTAAGAGTACAGAGACTCAGCTACCTCTAATCTTACATGCTTTTTTACTATGAAAAAGTATAATCTGAGGCAAACATTAAGCTCAGAAAACGATCTTTTCATGACTGATCTTAGCTCTCTTGTGGCATAATATCCTTTTGCT
The DNA here is from genome assembly GCF_000296735.1 of Chrysochloris asiatica. Classification (NCBI taxonomy): domain Eukaryota; kingdom Metazoa; phylum Chordata; class Mammalia; order Afrosoricida; family Chrysochloridae; genus Chrysochloris; species Chrysochloris asiatica. Next base: position 4,216,531 of record NW_006408618.1, read on the forward strand.
AGTTTCAAACTCAATTGGATAACAGAGAAGCAGCTGAAGGAAGTTCCAGACGTGACTTAGTTTACTCAGGTGTAAGTGTCTGCAGAATAATTATTGCTCTCATTTTACAATGCATGATTTGTGGAGTTTTTATCTGTGTTGTTTTTAAATTTAGTGAAAATTATATTTTAATTTAAATCCATTACAGAAAATTAAAGAATGGAAATGACCTCACAGAGTAGGAATGTTGTTGTTGTTATTAAGTGCCATTGAGTCGGTTCCCACCCATAGTGACCCTGGATAGGGTTTCTGAGGAGCAGCTGGTGAACTTGAACCACTGACCTTGCAGTTCAAATGGCTTTGCAGTCTGGTGTATTAACCCACAGCACCACACAAAGTGCTGCATAGAAATATATAATTAACACATTCATTATTATGAATAAGTTCTTAAGATGATTAAGGAAAGTCATGAGGAGAAGGAAAAAGCTTTCTCCGAAGATGGAACAAAACAGTATATAGAAGATAGGAGAAAGAATAAAAGTCAAAGATGTTATTGAACATAAGCACTAATATTACTTTATGCTTCCCACCATGTTTCTCTTGACCCAGGCTTTCACTATTGTATAAACCATAAACACCCTTTCCCTAGCAGCAAGCAATTCCGGAGTGTGAATGGTGTGTTTTCTTGTTTTCTCAGGCACAACAACCTTAGTGTACGGCCAAAAGGACTGTCCACACTGGTGAAGAGTGGCGTCCCTGAAGCATTGAGGGCTGAAGTATGGCAGTTGTTAGCAGGCTGCCATGACAACCAGGCAATGCTGGATAGATACCGAATTCTTATCACAAAGGTAGGAGTCTCTTTTCATGCTATTTATATAGGCCAACATATTAAATAGATATGATTTTGATGGCTTCTGTATGTCACAAATGTCTTCAATTTCTTTTTAAAAAATGTACTGGTATTGTGCAGTGAATAGTTTTACCTTTGGTTTTGAACAATTACTGGATAGTAGTAAACAATGTAATACATCATATCTGATCACTTTATGCCTTAACTTTCCATTCAGGTGACCAAAGTGGACAATATTTATATTTTAAGTGTTTTCTTATTCTTTAATTAACCTTTAAAAATATTATGAGACACATACAAAGTTCTGTTTGTACATAGTTATTCTAGTACACTTTTTAAACGAAATAAAACCCAACCTTACATTTAAATGATATGGCTAGCTGCCCAGAACCTCATACAGTTAGGCGTCCCTATAGCCAATGTAAATGCACTTTCTTGTGTCCTCAAAGCTGGTTTTAGGGCATAGACAAAAGTAGTCTCAGGCCAGATCCTAGAATTTCCTTTTAAGGGTCTAACCTCCTCATTTCTTCATTTACTCGAAATTGTAAAAATTAAATAATTGTAACATATTATTTGTGTGGTTTTTTTTTCTAATTTCTACTTATAAGATTAAAAAAAATTTTTTTCTAAAAAAGCACTAGCCATTGAGTCAATTCTGACTCAGTGATACCCTGTGTATCACAGTAGAACTGTGCTCCATAGGGTTTACAGTGATTGTGATCTTTTGGAAGTATATCACCAGACCTTTCTTCCAAAGTGCCTCCAATCATCTGGTTATTAGCCCAGCAGTTAACCATTTGTGCTACCCAGGTCCCCCTGGGGGTTTTTTTGTTTAGTTTTGCTTTGTTTTTAGTAAGCACAGCTTATTCCTGAGGAAATGATGGCTTTTAAAATTCTTTATCCCCTTTGATTTCTTCTTCTTTTCATTCCCTCCTTGGCCCCTTCTCTTTTATGTATACTTTCAAAGCATCTAATATATTCAGTTGTTGCTAAGTTGGGTTTTAAAACAAACCCAACAAAACAAAAATCAACTTTATCATTTTTTAAAGGAAGATTAGTGGTCTCTGCAGCCCAGTATATAGATTATTCATTGATATGTAGGGGGAAAAATGTCTAACATACCATTTGTATTGTTTTAATTAAAACAAAAGAATTTTTTAAGGTATATTCTTTCAGAATTTTAAGCTATAATTTTGATTTTTAAGGTAGTCCCCAACTTACTATAGGTTGTAGTTAGGACCAACTGCGTTTACAAGCATCCATTTTTTTTTCATGTACCTATTATCAATAGTAATATATACTATATTCAATGTTGCTGTGCATAGTTTGCTGATATCATCGTATCTGTAAGTTGATGTGTAATTTGTCCAACCTTCAAAAACAAATAAAGGTCAGATTTCTAAATACACTGACGATAAAAAACAATAATAATGAAAAATAAAGAACAATGAGTTACTCTCCATATAGAACTGACTTAATGTCAGAGTCATTGGATTGGAATGAAACCACTTCATATGTTGGAGTACTTGGACATTTGTGTACAAGTGTGTTACTGAGACCTCACTGGGTCCTTGGGTCTGACAGCACTTTTCCATGTGTTTCAGGAGAAACCTAAGGGAAGGATAGGAATTTCACACCTTGGAGGCAATAACAGTTGTGCCTACATTCATATAATCACTTTTAGAACATTGCAGTTGTCATGCAGTTTGTGTGTGTGAGTGTATAAACACACCCTTACACATATTTGCTTTTTCCCCCATTTGTGCTTGTTAATAAAGAAGAAGGGACAAGTAGATGTTGGGTAGATAACTACCTTTCTTCTAACGTCAGCAGTAGTTGAGCTCTGTTATAGAAGAACTTATTCTAAAAAAATATGTAAGTTTATTTATTTTCAAATGACAAATGTTTAGTTGCCACTTCAGAATAACTAACAGTGTATCATTTAAAATAGTATAATCAGTATTTCCATGTTCAGTTTATTAATCAATGACAACACAAATTTAAATTTTATTTCTATTGCTAACAGTACAGTTTATCAAAAACAAAATTTTCATAAAAACAATATAGAAATGTGTGACTCTAATCATTTGTTTTCAATTCAAGCTCTCAAGTCATATCATTTCTGTGAGATGAAGTACAATAGCCTGTTTAATTTCATTGTCTTCCTTGTTTCATAGCCAAAGATGAAAATAAAATGAATGATATCATCAATTGAACAAAAACTAGTTTTCTCTTTTCTCTATGGTTAGGGGTAGAAATGGGGCAGTAGATATTTGTAGCCAACAGTGCATGCATGTAGTTTGGTAGTAAGTACCGCTGAGTTTACTGGCCACTCAGTGGAAAGAGTATGAACGCCCAGTGGATCTTCCGTATGAAGTGCTTATTTTTTTGTCAATTGTTGGCTGTGGTTCAGCAGCTGTTAGCCTCTTCTTTTGATCTGGCTAATTTTTCCCCATCTTATTAAGGGAATGGCAGGATTTCAAGGTCATTTAATGAAAGGGCTCAGCCTGAACAAACAGAGTTGCTTTATAAGAACCCTGATAAGACCTCAAATTACAAAGGGAAGGAGGAATATGAAATATTTACAGAAAATTTGCTTAATTTGACTTCTGTGAGAAAGTAGAGTTCTTATTTAATTCTATAGTGATTTAGAATTTAAAGCAACAAACCACATTTTTCAATCTTCTTTTTAGAGGTGACTTACTCATAACCAGCAGACTGGGTCTAGAGTACAAGTATGTTTTGCGTGACCAGAAGTGCCTTAAAGAAACATATACAACTGTGACTCTAGCTTATACTTTCCTTTTTCCCATAGAGTCAGTACATTCTTACTCCTTGTCTTTTATACATTTTAGTACACATCTGGCCCTCAAAAATACATGTTTTTGTGACTCCACTGTTTCAATCAGTACCCTTGAGGAGGATGATATCATAGTGTACTTTTTAAGTGATTAATGTCTACTTCCCCACCAGTGTCTAAACTCCAGGGGAGTGAAGACCACAACTGTTTTGTCCTTCATGGGCTACCTCATATCTGGCATCAGATCTAGCACATATTTGATCATTAATTTTGGGTCTCCCGGGAGGGAGCCAATATCATTTGTTGACTTATTATTCATTTGAAGGGAGCTGTAAACAATAGGCTAATTTGAACAGCAGTTCCTGATGTCTTAGCTTCAGTGGGTTTTGGCAGGCAGTAAGTAGGAGGCACTAAGAATAACTGTTTCAGAGCTCCGTTTTAGGAGGAAATGCTGGTGCTCACTATGGAGGGACACTGGCTTCAGAGCTCAAGCTCTACCACTTACTTATTAGCCGTGAGCTCTTGGACAAGTTCCTTAACTATTCTTAGCTTCACTTCCCTCATTTATAAAATGGACAAAGTCGTACATATTTTACAGTATTGTGAGGATTCAGTGAAATAACTCTTGTCCAGCATGGAGTGTAGGTTAATACATGGTAAGCATTCACTAGTGATAGGGAATGAGGAAAATTATAAAACATCGTGGCTTAAATATTAAATGAACAGCACAGAAAAGTACTACAGGAAATACAGAGATTGCTATGGTCTCCTGAGGTCTGTGCAATTTTCAGGACATCCTTTTGAGTTGGAAGTGAGGAGCAAGAAGAACAAGATTTGCATAACATCCTGTTATCTGCTTGTGCACAGATTGATTCTTTACTATTGAACAATGTCTCTTTTGTATCAGACACTATGTTAAGCACTAGAAAAACAAAGAAAAACGGCACATACACATTACCCTCAAGGAATTTGCAGTCCTGTGGAACAGACAGACAATAGAGAAACTATGACAATTGGTTAAACACTATGACAGAGATATGAGCAAAGTGATACAGGAACACGTTACCTGGGGAAGCCAACTCCACTTGAGGTAAACAGAGAATAGGTTCACAGAGTTGAGGCTTACCAGGCAACAAATGGGAGGGTTTAGTTGTGAAAAAATCCTGCCACATCAAGTACACTCTAGGCTATAAACTTCAAGAGAGCGAAGATTGTTTCTTGGTATTGCTCATTGCTGTATCCTTAGCACTCAACACTAGGACTCTGCTCTCGCAGATGCTAAATAAATACTTCCTGGCAGAATGCATAGGATGTATGGAAGGAATTACGTTCTTCTATGCACTTTCCAACTTAATCTCACAGCTTTGATGACAGGAGTCCCACTTTTAACATCGAGAAAAACAGATACAGAGAAACTAAGAGAACACAGTTAACTCTGTAGTAAAACCGGTGTTTGAACCCATGAAGCAGGAAACACTAATAATGAAATGAAAGCGATAAGATATTCCCCATATGCATATTTGCCTTCAATTATCCTTTGAAAAGATAGACTCTGTATTTTTCCAGTTAGTTGAGCTTAATCATCAAGGATAACAAAAGAAAAGGTTAAAGATAAAAAGCAATACAATACCTGGTGTGGCACTGTAGGATAAGCATTTTAAACCCATGATTTGCTCCTCAGAAACCCTATAAAGGGTCGCTACAAATTGGAACGAACTCAAACGCACATAACAACAATAACAGCATCCCCTATTCTCCCTTATATTATTCATGGTATGGAAATGAAATTTATAGTTTATGTCAAGAAATGTTCTGTTTGTATCAGTAAATACGTATAAACCTTTGTAATAGTAAAGTTCCTCAGTATGAAACTTCAGACTCTCCCTTTAAAGATAGGTCTTTACACTGTCCTTCTTGAAGTGGACTTGAGTCTTATCAGCTGTTACATGATTTCTGCCATTGAGGTTAAGGGCTCTACCATTGTTGATGAATTTATGGCTAACTCTGTCTCCAAAAAACATTTCTGAAATCCTAAGTTTTTACTGCTTATCATTGAGAGTTCTTCCTATTACTCATCCCAGTTTTTTAGGTTAATTGAGAGAACTGTTGAAGGATTTTGACCCTGCTGTATTTTTAATTGTTGACTTTAGGAACCACTGAATAATGAGCATGTTTTCACATATTCTGAACTATCTGTCATAGGGAGCTGCCTGTGTTTTAGGGTAACTTGATTTGAACAGGGTGTAACAGAACTGCATGCAGGTAGTCCCCAACTTATGGCATATTTGAATAATGTTGAAGTACACTTAGGGGCGGCTAGGTTTTTTTGTTTGTTTTGATATATTTTATCATTAGTAATGTGTACTGCATACAGTATTGCAGCTGTTGCTATCATTCTCAGATTTTCACTCACAGATACTCAGTGTTATGATTTATAACAGTAGTACTAATGAAGGGTAATAACAGTGGGGGAAAAAGAGGTATTTGATTTATGTCAAAACCTGTAGGTAATTTCAAAAATTACATGGCATGTGTGATATGTCTTATTCATCAAGTCTGCTGGCTACTACCTCAATAACACAGTAAATATTAAGAGAGCTTTTTAGAAGTGATCTAATGTATAACAGTCATAGTTATTGAAATCAATACAGACTTTTAATTTGTAAGCTTTCAGAAGTATCATAATGAACCATTTCTACCTATCACTTTAATTTTTTTTCCTCAAATGAATCTAATCTTCTGGAATTGTGTTAGTGTATACCTATATGTACATATACATACATGTAGAATACATATAGGTATTTTTTTAAACCTTTTTATTATGAATTGGGCAATTGTTTACAAAGCAGCAGTTTTTAATTTTACAATTTATACACATTTTGTTTTATGTCATTGATTGCAATCCCTACAATATAACAACACTTATCCCACTTCCTCCCCGTGTTTCTTGTTTCCATTCCCTCTTCTTTCCTAACCCTTTTGAACTTTGTCCTTGGATTAATACTGTCCTTTTGGTCTCAAATGGTTGATTATCTACGTGAATCTTACTAATGCTATGTTTTGGTTGAGAATTGCCCCGTGGGGGTGAGTTCATTTCCACACTTGAAGGGTGAATGAGAACTGCAGTCTTGTGGGTTCCACCAATCTGTACTAGACCAATGGTGGTGGTGGTAGTTATGTGCCGTGGAGTTGGTTCTGACTCTTAGCAACCATGCACTGGCTTTCCAAACTTGTACATGTTTACAGAAGCAGAAAGTCTCATTTTTTCTGTGGAACAACTAGTAGTTTCGAACTGCTGACCATGAGGTTAGCAGCCCAGTTTATAACCACTATGCTGCCAGAGCTCCTTATTAGAGCAGTAAGTCTGGTCATTTTATATAACTTATTTTTAAAGGGTTTAGACTTAGTGTCACATAGACCTGAGTTTTAGTTTCACCTTTCCCACCTACTAATTTGTGATCTAACAAGTTGTTACAGCTTTCTTTTTCTTTAAGTGATTCTACACTTTTAATGCGTTTGCACAGCAATTTAGGTTCTCGTTTAATAATTACTACCCAAATTATTCAGAGACATTGATTACATTTTTCATAGTGTTATTAACATTCATCAATTTCCTTCTGGATGTTTTCTTTCTGGTAGTCTGGTTTGTCTGTCCCTTTACCCTTCATCTGTGCTTTAGAATAATTGTTGACCATTTGGCCTCACATGGATACTTTTTAAAGATGCTCAAGTTATCACAACTTGCTGAGCATCATCATTCATAAAGCAAGATAATAATTGTACCTACTGGGATCATTATATAAATCAAATAAAATGAAGAAATTATGTGCATGGCAATAGGAAATGTTCAATGGTTAGTTTCTACTATTTTTATCAATATGATGATACATCTTGCACATAACAACAGTAATAATGAATATTGGTATCAATGTATGCTTTCATTTTAATATGTATATGTTAGGGGACATGAAATGTCAGTTTTTTCCTTTTTCTTTTTTCTCCCTTCATTCCTTTTTTTAATTAGGAATTTTATGGGATATTGGTTTTCTAAAAATTGACTTTTGAGCAATTATATGAATTATTATTTTAGTTATTGTGTAAATTCAAGTGTATCATAAAATCTAATTATGTTATCTAAAAAAAAAACGCATATTGAAGACTGCCTGCTATAATCAAAACTGCAAAGTAGGTAGTAACCTCAGTCATCTATTAACGTATTCATTCAGTAACCTCTATTGAATATCTTTTAGGGCAATCCTCTGTATGGCTTCTAGGGGTATGCAGAGCTGAAAGGTTTACTTCCTCAAGGAGTTCAGTCTAGGACAACTTCACAGAAGAGATGATGTTTGAGGTGGAACTTGGAGAATATATCTGAACAGAATAGGGTCAAACTGCAGTATAAGGATGGTTATGTAACAATTTGAGTTCCATTTAGTAATGTGTAGCTTGGATTATTCAGGGAGACGTAGAAAGTGAAGTAAGTGTGCTCTTTCCTTTCCTCACTCTCACCTATTTTGGTCAACTGCACCCACTATTCATGGTTCCTTGTTAAGATGCAAATATTTAATTCAAGTGTATTTCTGGTAGGACAAATACATACAATGAAAATCCTGAGCAAATATATCGTATCAAAATAATATCACAAAAAAATTGTGAGTTGTTCACCTAGGTTTTTCCCTTTTTTTTTTAAATATTACTGATAAGCCACTGGAGTGTTTGGCGGTTCCAACCCACCAGCCATTCCTTGGAAACCCTGTATAGGGTCACTGTGAGTCAGAACCTGTTCAACGGCACTTAACAGCAAACATGCAATCAATGTTTGAGTAGTTATTGTGTGCTAAGACACCGTTCTTAGGATAGTGTTAATGTATTAAGTCAGCTACACTGAAAAAATACCAAAACAGACTTGTAATGAAGGAACCCAGTTTTCGTTTTAGAGCACATCTGCTTAAACTCATATTAGAGAACAAAAAAGGTGGTAGTTGCAAATACTACTTTGATAGTTGCTTCCAAAAATCCTTTCTGGAATAATATGCAAAACAACAGTGGAAAGTGTTCTAAGATTCTGCAAATTCTCTGCCTGTTTGGGCATCATATGGCCAGAGAAACTTCACTGTGTTTATTTTTGTCTGTTTGTTGGTACTGTTGTTGTTGTTGTTATGTGCCGTGGAGTCGGTTCCGACTCATAGCGACCCTGTACAGGGTTTCCGAGGCTGTAAATCTTAATGGGAGCAGAAAGCCTCATCTTTCTCCCGCGGAGACTACTCAGAATAAATTATTATATTATTGTAGCAGATTACTTTTAATACAGCATCTGGCTCAAAAAAAAAATCTTTTCACTGTAATTATAATACTGGACATTCTTAGGAGGAAATACTTACAGTGGTTATGATTCTATAATTAAATAGCATTTAGTGAATGTTCAACTGCAGAGTCAAATTATGCTATCAGTTACATATTTTATTTTATGAGTTTTTACAACTAAATTTAAGTTCCATGTATTATTTAACTAGGTAGTGGTTTGTTTTTTCCCTACATAGTTTACTTCTTTAAAAATTCAATGTAGTATGTTAGTCAAATAACACTCAACAGTCGGTTTCATTGAGAGGCAGGACGTTGCTTAATTACATGCTCCTCTGTTCTTTGTCAGTACCTTGTCTAGCTGTAGAAGATGAGTGTTTGATAGAATGGGATAGAATGGGGTTATTCTAGCTAGGTCTATGTTGTTGTTGTTGTTAATGTGCCATCAAGTTGGTTCCGACCCATAGCAACCCTGTATAGGGTTTCCGAGGGTATAAATCTTTACGGGAGTAGAAAGCCTCATCTTTCTCCCGCGGAGCAGCTGGTAGCTAGGTCTATAGCATTGGTATTTCTAAAAGTCACAGGCTCTTAACACTAGTACATTACTGATGTAGCCATATATTTTGCAAATTTTTCTTCAGAAAATGTATAGTTCTTTAAAAGTTACTAAAAATATGTTTATTCTTTAAAGATATTTGTTGAACAAGGAAATATATTGAACAAGGAAAATAAGGAATGGTCAATAAGTGCCTTGAATATGCAAATGTGGAGGTCTTTATTTAATGAAAGTATGTTATATTTTATGTTTAGTGCCATTGAGTTGGTTCTGACTCAGTGACCCTGAGCCACCAATGTCATGGTTCAAACTGACTTTGGAGTCTAGCACATTAACCCACAGCACCACACCAGGACTCCCGTTAAATGAAATACAGATTCTTTAAGATGTTTCTTGCATTTTTTATTCTTTGCATAAAATGAATGATGGTTTGCAGAGCAAATCATCAGTTTTACATTCAGCAAATCATACACTTTCTTCATCTCAATGATTGTAAGATCCTCTCCACGTAACAACAGTTATCCCACTTTCTCCCTGTGGTTCTTATTTCCATTCCATCCACCTTCCCAACCTTTCTGTACTTTGTCCTTAGGTAAATGTTGACCTTTTGATTTTGAATGGTTGGCCATTCCATGGTGAGTACAACTTAGTAATGTTGTTCCCACTATATACTGTCCTGGTGGGGCGCTGTAGGATAAGTACTGGACTGCTAACTACAAAGTTGACAGTTCAAACCCACAAGCTACTCTTTGGATACCCTATACAGGGTTGCTGAGTTGGAACTGACTTGACGACACTTAACAGTAACAGCAACATCTACCACTTGGCTGAAAGTTGGGCTGTGAGGGTGAGTTCAGTTCCAGACATGAAGAGTGGCTGAGGGCTATGGTCTTAGGTTCCTCCAGTCTCTTTTTGATCAGTAAGCCCTGTCTTCTTTATAGTTTTGAGTTTTGTTCCACATTGTCTCACTCCCAGGGACCTTCTAATATTCCTTTCAGAACAGTGGGTATTGATAACTGGGCACCATCTACTTCTTTGGCTCTCAGAGTTATGGAGACTGATATTCAGATGTTCCATGACTCCATTGTACTAAGAGATTCAAAGCATCTTCAGTTTTCAAGAATGATGGTTTCTTATTATATAAATTATAACTTTGCTTATTAAGATTTTTTTCACAGCATTAATTTCTATCATATTTTCTTGGTTCTCATTGCCTTAGGGCTTTTATTTTCTATGATATTTATATTGACATCTACTTGTAGAAAAACTATAATTATATGTAAATCAGATAACTAACAATTTGCTTTTCAACCCTCAGTACTTAACATATTTCTATAAAAATGGTAAAACAGTATTCTTACATATTTGAGTGATGTATTCTTTTATTAATAATAAATATGGTGTTTTATCCTTTAAAAATACTTAATTTTAAATAATTTAAGATGAAGTTGATTTTCTAATTATCTTGATTTTATTATTGACTTAGAGAGGGAATGTACTGTTTTAAGCTAAGATTTTTGAGGTTATTTTAGAGGATAGATCATCCTATACATAACAAAATCTGTAATATTATACAGCTATGTTGTTATTGTTATGTGCTGTCGAATGAGCTCCAACTCATAGCACCCCTATATAGGGTTTCCATGACTGACTGCTGGGCTTGAACTGATGATCTTGTGGTTAGCAGCTCAGTGCATAGCCTATAATATCACACCCACATTTATAGTTATAGAATAAGGATAGAGGAAGACAATGCTATTTTCCTTAAATCTAAAAATACTTTCTAGAACCTGAACTACAGACTGGACCACAATTTGTTAATAACTTTACTTTCTGACTTTATCAGTACTTATGTGGAGAGTATTTTTGTAGTTTACTGTATAATATGGTATGATTTTTCCCAGGGCTTTTGCTTTGGTTTATTTTTCTGTTCAATGTATAAGTTTAAGTGTTTTTGTTTACCATTAATTAATGAGTCCTGGTGGCATAGTGGTTTATGTTTTAGGCTGCTAACCACAAAGTCAACAGTTTGAATCCACCAACTCCTCCATGGAAGAAGGATAAGGCTTTCTGCTCTCATAAAGATTTACTGCCTCGGATACCCTATACAGGGTCATTATGAGTTGGAACTGATTCAACAGCACACAACCAACATCATTAATTAGTATCAGGGTAATAAAAAAGTGGTGGAACAGATACCTATGAGACAGATACCAAAATGTTACTCCCCTCTATAACATACAGAGAATTAAAAAAGTTCACGTAAAATGGAATTAAGAAGTAGTGGAATTTTTCCATAAACTTTTTGAAGTCCCCTTGTACACATACATTTTAAGTTCCTGGTTTGGCAACTGTTCTATTTTCAGGTTTTTCCATGAATCTCTTTCTAGGTGTTTTCTACTTTAGCAATTTATCTTTATTTGTCTCTCCATCTCATCACCTGTTGTCTTTATCCCTTTCCTCTCATTCTCAACTGGCCATAATGTAGATCTGAGAAGTGATTTTTCTTTTTCTTTTTACTGGGTTTCACTTTCCCTATGAATTTGTCAAATTATGTTTCTCTTTAGTTACATGGATCTTAGTTGTCTTTTAAACTGATTAGATGGTCGGTACTGTCCCCATTGTAGAACCATGTCATTTGTTATACTTGGTATCCCCAGAGTCTGGCACTAGCCAGTGATGAATAATTGCTGAATGTATAAATGAACTAAACCCTGTATATTAATGTTCTATGTTTAAAAACAGAGGTGCGGAGCATGGCCTGGTAACTGAAGCATCGAATTTGAAATGAGTTATAGAGTAGACTAGTTAATTAGAATCTCACTTTTTTCATCATATTTGATTAGTAGATTTTGGGTAACAGATGTAAAACTAGTCAATGAAAAGGTGTCGTTTATTCAGTGTTTTTTACTATAAAAGAAATAATTACCTTTTTTGAATCATATCAAATAGATATGTAATGGTTACATGCACACACAAACCCATACTCCAAACTATTAACTGGAGTGGTGGTGTTGGTAGAGATGGTGGTTATGTATTGTAAAGTCGGTCCGACTCATAGTGACCCTGTACAGGGTTTCTGGGGCCTCATTTTCATCCGCGGAACAGCTGGTAGTTTCGAACCATTGACCTTGAGGCTTGCAGCCCGATTCGTAACCACTAGGCTACCAGAGTGATTATGTGCCATGGAGTCGGTTCTGACTCATAGCGACCCTGTACAGGGTTTCCAAGGCTGTAAATCTTTATGGTAGCAGAATGCCTCATTTTTCTCCCACAGAACAGCTGGTAGTTTCGAACTGTTGACCTTGAGGTTGCAGCCCAATTAGTAACCACTACGCTACCAGAGCTTCTTATTAACTTTGAGCACACAGCGTCTTGCAAGTTTATTTTCTTATTCAGTCTGCACTTTCCATCAAATAGGAAAAAAAAATTACAATTAAAGTTATTGTAGACTGTGGGAAAATTCAATTTATCTGTGAAATTCTCTGAGCTTCTTCAGAAAGATAACATGAAAATTCCAGGGTTTTGCTGTTATTGGTACAGCTTTTTTTTTTTCTTCAGACTTTAAAACTTTTTGCATAAATTAACTATTGATTTAATGAATATATTGTTTTCATAGGTTGCTTCAAACTAAACAGTGTAATAAAATTAATATTTATATAGTAACAATTTTTAGAACTGTCTATTTCCTTTTTATTTTAAAGTCTTTACTTTTTCTGGATTGACAATTTGTCAGTAATACTTTCATTAAGCACACAATGGACTTCAATATATATATATATATATATATATTAATTCAAACATTTCTATTCCTAATAAGTGATTAATAGACTAGATAAAAGTTGCTGAGAAGTTTTTTCTTCCTGGATTGAAATTTTATGAGTAGGCACACTTTCTTCCATAAGAGAGCATTTTACTAGTTATTAATGTCAGAATAATTCAGTTACTTCTACTCTTTCAGAAGCTGATCTCTGACATGTTTATGAAAACTACTTAATCTTTTAATAGATGACTAATTTTTAAGACAACCATGACGTTTTACTTTGATATCTGCAAAGGTGATGTGAAAATGAGCAATTTTCATTTGCATCTTTAAATCTTCATCTCTTGTATGAACAAGTAGAATGTCAATTTTGAATTGAAAATTTGTCTTAATTTTGATACCCATCTGTCAGTTGATGTTTAGGTCTTCTGAGTAAGGTTACATTTATTCATAATCATCTTCCCTCCACCCCCTCCTCCTCCCAAAAAATACCATTGCAGTTGAATCAATTCTGACTTACAACAACCCTGTAGAACTTTCCCATAGGGTTTTCAAGGCTGTAATCTGGTGTGGTGTTGTAGGATAAGCACTGGATCACAAGGTCATTTTGAACCAAAAGGTCAGCTGTTCAAACTCACCAGCGACTCCTTGAAAACTGTATACAGGGTTGTTATGAGTCCGAACTGACTCAACGACACTTAACAATGACAACAACAGCGATCTTTACGAGAGCAAACCGTTGCTGTTTTCTTCTGCAGAGTGGCTGGTGGGTTCAAACCACTGACGTTTTGGTTAGTTACTGAACACTTTTACTGCACCCTCTGGGCTCCTCCCATCCCTTCATAAAAACAACGGCAACAACGCAAAAACAAAAAACCTTAACCCACTTCCATCAGGTGGACTCTTACTCATAGTGATCTTATATATGGTTTCTGAGGCAGGCAGCCTCGTCTGGCTTCCGTAGAGCGGATGGTGGATCTCAACCACCAACCTTGCTGTCAGTAGTCCAATGCTTAGCCCACAACACCACCAGGGCTCCTTTAGTTAAAGGCATTGTGGCTCTTTAATTTTACTTTCTGTGACCCTCGGAGCTCCATTATTTTGAAGGGTTTCAAAGCTCAAGGATGTGTGGGAGCGAATTGGCTAGCCTTAAAAAATTCCTGTCTCATTCAGTCCTATAGAGTTAATCTTACAGACAAAAGAGAAATTGATCTGCATTATACATTATTTAAGGAGCTCTGGTAGCGTAGTGGTTATGAATCGGGCTGCAAACCGCAAGGTCAGCAGTTTGAAACTACTAGCTGTTCCACGGGAGAAAGATGAGGCTTTCTGCTCCCATAAAGATTTACAGCCTCGGAAACCCTGTACAGAGTCGCTATGAGTCAGAACTGACTCCACAGCACATAACCAACACCACCATACATTATATAAAAATCAAGATTTTGTAAGGAAATTAGCTAGATTAGTTCATTGGTTTTGAGTGGACAAGTGAGTGGCTCATGTATGACAACCTTAAATTAATGATTGAAGGAACCTCTCTGAGTAACTTACATATTCTGTTTTTTGTTGGGGCTGAGGATAATATCACTGGATATTAGACAATAGTTTTTCTAACTCTCTTTTGCTATGAAAAGATCCTTTCCCATTTGAAGAGAAAATAGATCAAGCTTGAACCTAGGGAAAAGATGATGCCTGGCTTGTACCATGGGGAGAATCGTTGTTCGATCCCTTGGCACATTGTAGTTTTACATTAAGTATCCTGGGACTAATTAATTAGGAAATAACTCTAATTAAAAAGGAAATTGCTCATCAGCTGCCTGTTCAGGTTGCTTCAAAGAATCTGTAGACTGCTACCTGTACTCCTGCTTCCAGTAGCACTATTTAATGCATGTTTTCCATTAAAAGAGGTATTTTAAGGAATTTTTGCAAAGTTTTTTTGTACTAATAAACTGTGATATTTAATAAACTCTTTTGTATATAAATTCATATAAAAGCCAAAAGTTTGGAGTTAAAATATTTTGATTGATTTGCTTGGCTTTTTAACTTCTGGTCTTGTCACATGTTTTTAAATCCTGTAATGAACTGTGCTACTTAGAAATAATCATAGTAGGCAGTGTTTGGGTATGCATATTAAAATGTATAAATATAACCAAACATTTCTATAGATTATGTACACTCATATACACACATGGATTCCTGGTGTGCCACGGTAGGGTAAGCACTAGACTGCAGGCTCAGTTTGAACCTCAGGGTTGGTGGTTCAAATTCACCAACTGCTTCACTGAAAGCCTACACGGAGTTGCTATCAGTTGGAATTGATTCGATGGCACTTAACAACAATACACACACACATATTATGTACGATCACAGTAAAGAAATGTCTAGCCACTGTATCTAACAACTATTAGCAAATTCATTTATTTCAATCATATTGATGTATTGTATCCCAAGCTGGTCTGTGATTGCATAATGATTACTATATTCATTATACCAGGTTTTTCTTAACTTATCAAATGGCAATTGATTATGAACTACAAATGAGAGCTTTATGGGTTTTTTGTAATGTTTCCTTTTTAAATTTTACCTTCTATCTTTTTATATTAGTCCTAGTGTGGTGCTGTGGGTTAATGCAGTGGACTGCAAGGTCAGTTTGAACTGCAGGGTAGGCGGTTCAAACTCATCATCAGCTCCTTGGAAACCCTATACAGAGTCACTATGAGTCAGAAATGACACCACGACATTTAACAACAACAACAACAATACATAAAGCAGTCTTGGTAGCATAGTGGATTACGAGCTGGGCTGCTAACCTCACAGTCAGTAGTTTGAATCTATCAGTCACTGTGTGATAGAAAGAAGAACTTTCTGCTTGTGTAAAGAATTACAGCCTTGGAAACCCTATACAGGGTCACTGTGAATCGAAACATACTACCACCATCACCGCCAAACCCTATACAGCGTCACTATGAGTCAGAACCGACTCTGTGGCACACAATCACCACCAATACATATAAAAAGCTTTACCAATTTCTAAAACGATCAAGCAGTTATATAAATTAAGAAAGGTAAGAACTAGAAAGTTGCCTTCAGTGAGGATCAGAATCATAACTTACTTTTCAATGTATACATCCCACACCACCACCATGCCCACCCTGAGATGCTGCTCAGTAGATACTGAACACATTTTTATGAAGCTGATTTGAATTGTGGCCCTTTGGGAATCAGCATATTCTCTGCCATGATTTCAAATCAGTGATAGTTCCATTCGATTAATTTTGTACAAATGATTACTTCTACAACACAGTTTAATATTTAAATACCTTATGGCATACTTAGCTAGAGCAGGCAGAGTCTGGTGAAAGATGGATCAATTGCTTTTTAATAGGTAAATGCATTTCTTTCAGACTTACAGCTTGTTGAACAAAAAGAAGAAAAAGTTATTAACCTAAAAATGCCGTTATCCTACTTTGTGTATGATGTATCTGATGTATCTAGACAATAAGACAAGAACAGTTCAGAAGCCCTGATGTGGTGCTGTAGGATGAACACTGGACTGCTAACCATAAGGTTGGCGGTTCAAACTCACCAACTACTCTTTTTATGATATGTTGTGGAGTGTTAACTTTCTTTGGGGTTACCTTGTAGTCTACTGACTTTTCTCTGCATTTAGGATACTCCATTGCAACCTGTAATTTACCTGGCCTCCCCACCACCTGGGTTTCTGTTGCTGCGTTTCTCCCTTCTTTAACATTGATACGTTTATGTCCTTCGCTTGATCTCTGGGCTCCCTTGTGTTTGTTGATGTAGTCTTGTTCTGTTCTGGATTCTGCATTCTGTTGGCTGTGTTCCAGCTGGTGTTGCCATTCCTGTCAGTCTCTGTTTGTTATCTGTTCTTGTTGGTTCTCCATCCCCAGAACTCCCTTTAGGATGTTTTGAAGTGCTGGGTTGGTTTTGATAAAATCCCTCAGATTCTGTTTATCCTGAAATGTTTTGATTACACCATCATATTTGATTGATAGTTTTGCTGGATAGACGATTCTTGATTGACAGTTTTTTTCTTGCAGGGTTTTGTATATGTCTCCCCATTGCCTTCTTGCCTGCATGGTTTGTTCTGAGTAGTCAGCACTTAGTCTAATTTGCTTGCCTTTATAAGTTATACTTCTCTTCTCCCTGGCCGCTTTTAGTATTCTTTCCTTGTCTTTGATTTTGGAGAGTCTGATTATTATATGTCTTTGAGACTTTCTTTTGGGGTCTATCCTTCCTGGGTGTATGTAGGTCTTCTTGACTGTTTATCTTCTCGTCTTTCAAGATGTTAGGGAAGTTTTCTTCCAGAAGCTCTTCAACTCTATCTTCTGTGGATTTCTTTGATTCTTCTTGTTCTGGAATGCCAATACTTCTTACATTATTCCTCTTCATGTTAGCCAACATGAATCGTAGACTCTCTTCGGATTGTTTTATCCTTTTAGCTGCTTACTCTTCTATCTTGGCAGTATTGAGAGATTTGTCTACCAGTTCGCTAGTTCTGGCTTCCATCTCTTCTAGTCTGCTCCTTTCCCCTTTCAGCCTATTGTCTATTTCTGATATCTTGTTATTGATCACCTGGACATCTTTTTTCAGGTTTTGAATTGTTTCCAGTGCTATGTCAATCCTATTAGATTGTTCCTGCAGCACTTTACTTACTTCTTCCTCTACCCCTTTTCAGAGTATTTGAATTTGTTTCCATATCAGTCTTCTGAATTCCCTCTCAGGCATATCTAGAACCCGCTCCTCCTCTCTGAAGCTTTTGTCTGTCTGCAGCTCATTTGCATCTGTTGCTCTCTTCTTCTTTTGGATGTGTTTTGATAATGTTAATTGTTTCTTATTGGGCATGATTATTCTTATTTTGTTATAATTATTAGTAATATGACCAGGAGATAGGCGGTGGGTGGATTGGGCCTCGGGTGTGCCTGGGCCTCGGAGACTGGTATGTGGGTGGTTTGGGCCTCGGGCGGGCAGGTTCGTTGGGCCTCAGACAGGCGGTTTGGGCCTCGGGGGACCTGGGTGTCAGAGGCCAGGCTTTAGATGGATTGGGCCTCGGCAACCAGGCCGCGGGGAGGTTGGGCCTGGGGTGGCCTGGGCCTCGGCGACAGGGCTGTGGGCAGTTTGGGCCTCGGGCAGGTGGGTTGGCTGGTCCTCGGGCAGGCAGTTTGGGCCTCGGGGGGCCTGGGTGTCAGCAGCCGGGCTTCAGGTGGATTGGGCCTTGGGCAGGCGGGTTGGGTGGGTTGGCCTTGGCGACCGGGCTGCGGGCAGGCGATTTGGGCCTTGGTTGGGCCTGGGCCTCTGCGGCCAGGCTGTGGGCAGGTTGGGCCTCAGCGCGGGCCTTGGCCTCAGTGGGCGTATCTGGGCCTTGGGAGGGCCTTGGACTCAGTGTGCGGGCCTGTGCCCGGGGCTGGTCTGGGCCTCGGTGGTGGGCCTGGGCCTTGGGTGGGCCTGAGCCTCTCGGAGGTTGGCCAGAGGGCTGGCCTAGGCTAAGGCAGTGGAGGTGGGGCCGGGGGAGTAGTGGCTGCAGGCAGGTGGCATCTGTGTCTGATGATGTCAAAAATGTTCTCTGTCTCTCTACCATGGGTACCCTGAATTTCCTGATATCTGTGCTGATATCCCTTACTATGGCAAGGAGACTCCTTTGGGAAGGGCTATGTCTGCTCCTGAGGCTTTTTCGGCTTTGTTCGTTTATGCTTCCTGTCCTCTGGAAGTGCCGCTTTCTGATGGGGCTTGCTCCAGCCACACACACTAAGCTCTGCAGGGGGCGGAGGCAGTCACTGGAGCGGGAGCTGAGTGCAGGCAGGTGAAAGCTCAAAATTCCTGTAATTCCTCAGCAATTTGATCTTTTAAAAAAGCAAGTTCAGAATGTTGAAACATAAGGTCTTACATTTGCTCAAAGGCTGTCTGTCTGCTAGACGGAGGTTTCCTTTGTGCAATACCACCCCTTTTTCCCCGGAGCCTGCCCTACCTGTGCTGCCTGGTCAGGGAAGCACCGGAACTCCTTACCAACTACTCTTGGAAACCCTATACAGGGTCGCTATGAGTCAGAATAAACTAGACTGCACATAAGAAGAAGAGAGCCTTTATTCAGCATTTTTATATTTGAGTTTGTTTTGAACTTTGAGTATGTGAATTTGTGTTGACTTGCCTAACACTATTCCTTAATAGGAGCACTGGTGGTGCTGTGGGGTAGTCATTGGGTTGCTAACCAAAAGGTTGGTGTTTCAAACCCACCAGCCAGTCCTTGGGGAAAAGATGAGACTGCAGTCGTTAAGATTTACAGTCTTTGAAACTCTATATATGGTCACCATGCGTCTGAATCCTCTTGGCTTTGGGTTTGTTTCTTAGCTATTCATCCTAGTTAACACAGCTTTAAGAATCAATTCAGAAACATTATTAATTCAGTCTTTGTGACTCACCTTTGGATTAGATTGATTTCAAATAGTAGTATCCCCATTAACACAGACATCTGAAAGTGTGAGTAACGAGCTCAAGGTCAAGTGGATAGAAGATGTGTGCAAAAACTGGAAATAGAAATGGGATATTTTTTCTGCAATTCTAAACTTTCTTTCTCATGTTTCTCATTGAGTATTGCTAAGGATCTCTGGTTGCGTAGTGGTTACGAAGCCAGGCTGCTAACCTCAAGGTCGACAGTTCAAAACTACCAGCTGTTCTGCAGGATAAAGATGAGGCTTTCTGCTCCTATAAAGATTTACAGCCTCGTAAACTCTGTACAGGGTTCCTATGAGTCAGAACTGACTCCATGGCACATAACCACCACCAACCACCACCATTGCTTAGAGCATGAAGGCTTAGAGAATATTTCTTCTTTATGTTGTGATAAAATTGCAGACTTGCCAGTTTCTACCATTAAATAGTATCTCCAGAGACTAAACACTAAGAGGCAACTTGCTGACTTTCCAGAAGTGACCTTTGAAAGGCTGAGACATGAAGGCAGCACATGTCCAGAACTTATTTTGTTTGTTGTCTTGATTGCTCACCAATGCTACCACCTACCCTCTATGGTGCACATGTGGCAATGGATGAATACTGTCCATTAGTGTTAAATGATACTGAACTGTTCCAAATTACTTTGTTTTCTTAGGTGACAAATCATACTCTGATTTAGCAAGGTAGTACATGCATATAAGTAGATGCACTATAATATTATGTAAGAACTATTACTTCTATTATATTTTGCTCCTTAAACAGATATTATTTAGGGATAACTAATGCTGCATTGGATTCCTGGTGTGGCACTGTGGGTTAATGCACCAGATTGCAAAGCCATTTGAACTGCAAGGTCGGCGGTTCAAGCTCACCAGTGGCTCCTTGGAAACCCTATACAGGGTCGCTATGAGTCAGAACCGACTTGACAGCACTTAACAACAACATGGTTGTTTTGTGTGTCATTGAGCAGATTGCAGCTCATAGGGACTGAGTATATCTGTTCCTTAGGATTTCCTAGGTTGTAATCTTTATGGGAGAAGAGTTGCCAGGTTTTTTCCTGCGGAGCCATTGTTATTGTGATTGAATCAGTTCTGGTTCATAATGTCTTTGTATTAGGGTTTCCAAGGAGTATTAGCTAATGGATTTGTACCACTGATTTTGTACTTTTAGTTTAGTATTTATCCTACAGCACCACACTACTACTAGGTTTGAACTGCTAACACTGGGCATGTAACCATCATGGCATCAGGGCTCTGTAGATCTGGGGTAGGACCTGAGACTCTCATTTCTAACAAGCTACAGTGCAATGCCAATGCTGTCAGGCTATGAACCACACTATAAGTAGCAAGTGTTAGGCCCTAGACCTTAAACTCTATAATGTTTCAGAAATCATTTTTGAATGGTTATTAAGTTAGTAAATGTGTGTATTTATTTTAATTCAGAAAGATAAATATGCTAAAATGATATAATTTAGTTTACTATTTACTTCAGAAATTAACAAAAAATACTTATACATGGGTTGCTTTCATTGTAATAGTTCTTAGCATAATTTCTTACGATTATTAAAAGATGCATAGATGAGACAAGCTTAAAACTAAAGTAGCTAAAATTCCTTATCCAAAGAATATTATGTAAAAACAAAATTACCGTGAAAATGGAATAAAAGTAGTGGTTATATGAGGTGTGGGATACTTTTCTTAATTCATATTTTATATAGCATCGAAACCATCTGATACTTAAGCTTTCATTTAATGAAAGTCAAAGAATCAAACAAGTAGAAGATGATTCTTCTGAGTGATTTTTCTGTCCTGGGTCTTGACTGTCCACTTTAATTTTTGATGCAGACTTTGTAAACTCTTAACTTTTCCATTTGAACCAAAAAAAAAAAACCAACAAAAAAACAAACAAAAAAAAAACACCAAACTTAAGAATTAAATTTTTCTTCCATTAATCTTTATTTCTGTACTATTTAACCCATCATATTTAAAGCAAAAATATGTTTTACTTCCAAGGATGATAAGTTTCTGTTTCCCATTCCTTCCATTCTACTTGGGGGAAATAATCCTTGAGTGGAAAAGGCAGTCACATTAATTTAAACTATTCTGTCATGGACACATAGTTTAATATAGAGTTTAAGGTTAGTGGAAGGCATTTATTTTTTCTTTGGGGAAGTAGAGAGAAAATACAACCAGTAAGATATTGTAACAAACAGCCCTCAAGGAAAACCTGTCTAATGCCTTTGCTTGGAAATATACTAAATAAATACTCAGTGCTCTAACTCAAGATCCTCTTTATTTTGAATACCTTATAGAAAACACCTCCTGGAAGAAAATTAGTCTAGGTAATCTTGTTCATGGCATATATGAGCACTGCTATAGACATCATTGGAGTCCTACTGTGACACTCTAGGATAAGCACTGGACTACTAACCTTAAGATCTGTGGTTCAAACTTACTAGCCATTCCTTGAAACTGTATAGAGGGTCACTGTGAGTCAAAACCTGGGATGGTACTATCAGCATGTAGAATAGCAACTAAGAATACCATTAAAAAAGAAACAAATTCCAAAAATTTCAGCCAGCTACTCCATGAACTTGTACTAGCAGTCTGCATCTTTAGCATTGTCTACTTTGGGCCTTCTGATCACTGGAGAGTGATCTGTAAGTCACCAACAGATCCGCAGCTCTACTGCAATGGTGGCTTTCTGTATTTCTTGAGCTGTGAAAGGTGAACCCAAATGTTTACACCTTCAAATTTAGCAACACAGGGATTTCTTTTTAAGGAGGTCTAAATGAGGATTCTTCCACTGAGGCTCCAAAGACTCTTTTAACTGATGTCTCTTACAATATGCATCATCATCAAGAAGGATGTCAGGTTTGTGAGAAACATTGTCCATATCCACAAATGTTCAAGTAATCCAATCTGTACTTATTTTAGTGAGAGAGAGGTTTTCTTTATTCGATTTTGCAAAATCGGGTGCCCAACCCAGTGGTCACGGGCAGATGCGCTGCATGGCCGGCCTGCAAACAGTTATATTTCCCTGTCCCTAAAAAGTCTCTCCTCCAGTTCTCCTTCCACTGGGTCACATTCTCCTTCCAAGGTCAACTCATAGTCCTTACTGGGAGCATTGTCATTTAAAGTTAGTTTCTCCCTTTCCCCATGAACTTCCCTATTTCCTTGATGGTTTTATTTTTATTTTAAAGTTCCTAACCTGTCAAATCAGTTCTTAACCTCCTTTTGTTATCCTAGCCTGCTACTCCCAAGACTTCCCTTATTCCATCACTGAAGATGGACCACGCCCACAAGAGTTATCTCACACAGGTTTATTTGCAAAGCTCAGATTCCTGGTCATTGCAAACCTTTTTCATTTGAGAATGGTATTCTGGAGAATGTGTCATCAAAGACTGACAGTATTTTTAAAGACTGACATGAGCTTTATTGAGACAGATCTAAGCAAAATAGGGAAGACTCATAGGCCTTCCAGTGACTCTTTCATATGGGATGAGTATGTGAGCTCCAAAAGGTATAGTTCTAAGGTTTAACGTCAATACGGGAAGGACCTTGGTCCAAGGTAAACCCGAGGATTCACAAATTTTAGCCAGTTGGGTTTTCATTGTGTCATTTGTTCTCTCCAGCAAACCAAATAGCAGTGGATGGTAAAGACAATGTAATCACTAAAAAATTTGGAAGAATTTATAAATCTCTTTAATTACTTGGTCAGTATAGTGGATTTCCTGGCCTGACCACTGCAAGGAATTATTGGGGCTTCCCAAGTAGAAATAATAATTTCAAGAACATTTTTGTGAACAAAAACAGCAGTTCTATTGTGGAAAGGGAAAGTTTGTACTAAATGGGAAAAGCTGAAAATCATTACTAAAACATATTTATATCCATTAAGGCGATCTGGTGGAGTCCTGGTATGGTACTTACCATGGTAAGTATACCTTACTGTTGTTGTTGTACCCTATATACCTATCTAAGGAGCGCTGGTAGCGTAGTGGTTACAAATCGGGCTGCTAACCTTAGGGTCAGCAGTTCAAAACTACCAGCTGTTCATGGGACAAAGATGAGGATTTCTGCACCTGTAAAAATTTACAGCCTTGGAAACCCTGTACAGAGTTGCTATGAGTTGGAATTGACTCCACGGCACATAACCACCACTACCACCATATACCTATCTACTGTTTGGCTGAAAACTGAGCGAGTTCCTTTCCAGACCTGAAAGGTGATCGAGGACTGTAATCTTGGGTTCTTCCAGTCTCTTTCTGACCAGTAAGCCTGGTGTTTCTTTTGTAATTTTGAATTTGGTCTATATTTTCTGCAACTCTATCTGGGAGTTTCTAATGTGTTCCCTTTCAGAGCAGTTGGTAGTAATAGCCAGGTACCATCTAGTTCTGGTCTCAGAGTCATGGAGACTGATGTTCATATGTTCCGTTAGTCCCTTGGACTCATTGATTCCCAGCATCTTCAATTCACACCACTCTTCTTTCTTCTGCACATAGAGACCAATAGTTGCACCTTAGGTGGCTACTCATGAGCTTTTAAGATCCCAGATGCTACTCACCAAAGTAGGATATGTAGAACATTGTTTTTGTGAACTATGTTATGCCAGTTGACGATGGTGTCCCCCGAGACTATGGTCCTGAGTCAATGGGCCTGTTTTTTGATAATAGCAGTCGTAGAGTCGAGTAAAAGGGTTTCAAGGAGGTCTGCTACTGAGGGGCCATTCTTCATCTGGGTCTCTGAGGAAGTGAGGAACTCCTCTATTTTAATACTTAGTATTTTGGGGTAGAGACTTCTGTAGGTATGTGGGGTTCAAAGCTGAATGTCTGGCACCATTGCCAAATAAGCAACCTCAAAGCTCCTCATTAATGTGAAGGGTGCTTTATACCTTGCCTGTTTAAAGCCACCTTTGGAAAAGTCTCTGTGTAGTGCCAGAGGCTAGTCATCCAGATCCTCATTGTTTCCCAGTGGGCAGGGTGTGAAGCTTATTCTTTAATTTTGCACACTCTCTTTTAAAATGCCCCTATTTCTTACAATAAAAACAAACAATGGGACTACAACCAGAGCTATTATTAGGAGAATTATTCTAAAAAGAGCTCTTTCTTGGGCAGAACCTGGAGCTACTGAAACTGCAAGGCCATTAACTTGGTTTGCTCTGTTTGGGAAGTCATACATTAATTTTGTTTCTTGAAGTTTTTATTCTAGAACCTGGACCAATTTAAAAGTTAAATTAGTAAATTCAATTGTGGAAATTATTTCCCAGTTCAATCCGTGCCTTTCTTACCCATTCAGCCAATTTGGGCTACTCGTCATTTACAAACAAGAAATTAAAGATTATTCTGCATCTTTATTGGTAAGATAAGGGCAAAAGTGCTCAGTAAAAATTCTGGTCAACCAATCCTTGTAATTATAAACATTTTAATCTTTTTTGTTTGTTTGTTTATAGCTTTGTATTTGTCCAGTCACTTTCTTGGGAAATATTTTAGGAATGGCATTCATGCTGGTATTTAAATTCAAATCTTTCTCAAGATTCTCCCAACCTGCACTTTCTACCGAAGCTTGGGCTTCTCCTGGCTCCACTAGCATATGTATTAATTGAAAAAGATCAGCTCTGAATGACCTAACTGAGGTTCTTAAGTCTCAGTTAAATACCTAGACTCTTCCATGAATTTCTTTGTATTCTCTCTGGGGTCAAGGAACTCTTTGACAATGGAATAGAGTTCCAGTTCTGACCAGGGAGTAAAAGTGACTTGCAGGGGCTCATCCTTTTCCTCAGTATTTAACTGTAAAAAAGCATCCAAGGTTGGGATTTCTGCTTGGTCTTATCAGGTTGGCTGGGCTTAGAAGGTTCTGGTTAGCAAGAAAGTTCTGAAGGGTGTTCTTAGAATCTGAATGGTAAAAGGAAAGAGGCGGATAAATGGGAAGAGTAGCTGGCAGGGCAGGAGTTTATTATTAGACACCTGAAACGGTGTAAGTTACAATTTTTTTTTTTATTCAATCTTGAAGCCATATCTTGTAAGGAAGCAAATTTATGATCTTAACTACCTTTTAAAAGCATCTTGGTACCAATCAAAATAAGTATCCCATTGTATTGCTTCATTCAGAGGCCTGTTTTTCTATTGGCTATTCAGAAAGATTCATTTTGACAGGTCAGAAGATAGGCCACTGATTCTTCAAGTTATCCTTGTGAGTGTGTGCCATTGGTTTAGAAACAAGCAAGTGGTAGGCTGTAATGATTGTACTTATAGGCAGCAGTCTGTGGAGGAGGTCCTACAAGATCTGCAGTGTTAGTACAACTCATAACTACTAAAGTAGCAGCCACATGTGTATAAAACAGTTAATTCTGTTTTTGCTCTAGAGCATTTATGAGCAGTGAAAAAGCTTAAAAGAACCTTAATGAGCATGTAGAGAAAACACAGTGAGTTCAGTAAGCCAGACCAAGCCATAATTCAAATTAAGAGCACTTACCAAGCTTGACTAGAAGCTTTGGTAGTGTAGTGGTTATGAATCAGGCTGTGAACCCTAAGGTCGAAACCACCAGCTGTTCCGCGGGAGAAAGATGAGGCTTTCTGCTCCCATAAAGATTTACAGCCTTGGAAACCCTGTACAGGGTCACTATGAATTGGAACTGACTCCACGGCACACCATGATGATGACGACCAAGCTTAACAAACAGGTTCCAGTGCTTGTTGCTTGCTGCTAACTGCCCTCCAGGTGATTCTGATTCACAGTGACCCTGTACAGTGTTTCTGAGGAGCAACTGGTGGGTTTGAACCACCAACCTTGTGATTCACAGCCCAGTGCTTTCTCCCACAATGCCACACCAACAGCAAACCAAAAGTAACATAAGCCTCAGAGGACTTCAGCTCAAAATGAGTAGAGGTCTGACCCAAGAGGGCTTAGCTAGAGATGACCCCCAAGAGTGAGAGAAGCAGATCAAGCATGAAAGGCCAATGCAGTCTCCAGCGCTCCGGGTCTACAGTCACCAAGGTTCACAGCAGGCATGGCACCTTCGGATCCTCTATATAGTAAAAAACTCAAATGCTGACATACTTGAGTGCTTATTATTGAATGTATTAATTCATCAAATCTTCACCACGACCCTCTGAAGTTGCTATTGAAACACAAAGACCTTCAGTAATGTGTGTAAAGTCACAGTACAACTATGACTTAAAAGCTTATGCTCCGGGTGACTTTTCATAGAGGAGGAAAAAACAACTTTAGAAACTTATGTACTGTAGACTTAACAAACACTTCTGCCTAGCTGGTCAGGATTGCCCTTTGTCTGGTTACCTGAACCTGATTAGAGAGGATCATCAAGTCTTCAGTAAAGTTTGCTTTAACATTTAAACAACTTCTAAAAATGTTTTAATAATAGAAGATAACATTCATAATAATAAAAATAATCATTTATGTTCAATAGTCTTTCATCCTGAACAAGGTTATTTCCATATGTATTCTCATTTTATTTTTATGAAATCCCTGTGAGTTAGGCCAGGAATAATTCTACCTATTTTATTGGTATGAAAATAGAAACCTAAGGGAAGTTACATAATATTACCTTAAATCAGGCAGGCGTCTATGCTATTTTTTTTTTTTTTTTAGTATGATTAAAATCTACTTTAAGATATTTTTATTTAAGTATTAATGGTAAAACTAGTAATTTTTAAAGCAGATTTTACAATTTTTCAACCAAATTTCTTCTTTTTTAAAGGTTTTTATTGTGGATAGATTAAAGTATACAGAGCAGATCATTAGTTTTACATTCAACAAATCATACACCTTGTTTCATTACAATGATAATAATCCCCTCCATGTACCGTCAGATAACAGTATTTTTCTTTATTCAATTTAGCTTTTTTAAAAAATAATAATAATTTACACTCCAAAAGGCACATTCTACAAGTTTGTCTCATGGCCGCCAGCTCTTACTCTCTTCCCATGAATCTAGAGTCCTCAGCTGCTCCCTCTCTCCATGTCCCCATATCTGCTATAGCTGTTTCTCTGGATAAGTTTTCGCATTCCGCATGTGCTCTTATCTCTCGATGGTCCTAGGGTCCTTTGCTTCTGAAATGTAACATTAACTTTTCCCCTGTTTTTGTTATACTACTTTTACAATTGTGACAGTAACAATTAGTCATGATAACAGTTATTCACTATTGAATCATAAGAATTTTATGCCCATCTCTTTTCACCAGACCCATCTAGACAAGATGAAAACTATTCAGTGGGGACTCTTTGTTCCCCACACACTATATTAAACTAAACTCCCCCTTGAAACCTTGTAAGCCTGTCACTTCGTGCCTTTATCACCCCCTCATTTTAGGTAGCCAATGTTTAAGTTGCCCATTCCTATCCACCCTGTGTACAGAGGGGATAGCGTTGATACTTGAAGTGAAGACTCCTTCCCTCTCTGTTGGTATTTAGAGTTACTACCTCCATGAGTATAGAGTAGTTCATCAAATTGTAGCAATTTACCCTCATTTCCTTTACCAAAAATTGTTTTGTTACTTCCCAAAGCAATTTACACATATAATGCAATCCCAATCCAGATTCCAACAGCATTCTTCAAAGAGATGGTAAAAACAATTACAAACTTTATAGGGAAAGGAAAGAGACCCAGGATAAGCAAAACACTGCTTAAGAAGAAGAATAAGGTTGGAAACCTCTCATTCTCTGACTTCAAAATTTATTACACAGCTACAGTGGTCAAAACAGCCTGGTACTGGTACAATGAAAGATACATTGATCAATGGAACAGACTTGAAAATCTAGAAGTTAACCCATCCACATACAGTCAACTGATTTTTGACAAAGTACATAAATATATCGCATGGGGAGGGGATAGTCTCTTCAAGAGATGGTGCTGGCAGAAACGGAAAGCAATATGCAAAAGATTGAAACAAGACCTTTACCTCACACCTTATACAAAACCAACTCAACATGGATTGAAGACCTAAATGTGAATCCCAAAATTATGAAGGTCATCAATGAAAAAGTAGGGACAAATGTGAGGGCACTAATTCAGGGAATACACAGACTACCAAACATTTTGAAAACTATACAAACAAAAGTAGACACAATAGATGATTGGGACATACTAAAAATTAAAAACTTATGTGCATCTAAAGACTTCACCAGAAGAGTAAAAAGGAAACCCACAGAGTGGGAAAAATCTTTTGCAATGACATATCAGACAAGGGACTGATTTCCAAACTACAACACCTCTACAAGAAAAAGACAAATAACCCAATTAAAAAGTGGGCACAGGACATGAACACACACTTCACCAAGGAGGAGATCCAGGCAGCCAACAACATATGAAGAAATGTTCACGATCACTAGTCATTAGAGAGAATTAAATCAAAACAACAATGAGATTTCATTTCACACCAGCAATAACAGCAAAGAAAAAAAAGTAGAGGTCGATAAATGCTGGCGAAGATGTGAAGAGACTGAGACACTCGTGCATTGCTGGTGGGATTGGAAAATGGTCCAACCTCTTTGGAAAGCAATATGGCATTTCTTCAGAAGGTTGGAAATAGAAATACCTTATGGTCCAGCAATTCCTCTACTTGGTATTTACCCACAAGAAATACGAGTCTTAACACGAGTAGATATATGCACACCAATATTCATAGCAGCACTATTTACAATAGCAAAAAGATGGAGACAGCCTAAGTGCCCATCAACGGAAGAATGGATAAACAAACTGTGGTACATACACACAATGGAATATTATACTACCTTGAAGAACAAGAAAGCTGTCAGTTATCACATAACACGGATGAACCTTGAGGACATTATGTTGAGTGAAATTAGTCAGTTGCAAAAGGAGAAATACTGCATAGGACCATACTGTAAAAGACTAAGAAAAAGAACCCATACTAAAGGGGGGTGGGGGATTCATTGCTGGTTACTGGGATATGGGGGTGGGGCAAGGGGATGAAGGGGAAGGTGGAGCACAGGGTAGAGAATAGACACAGGATAGTTTGGGTCAATACACAAGAAGGGGGAGGGGAATGGAAGAACAAGGTGGATGGGAAAACAATTAGGTAGGTTTGCATGGGCTGAGAGAGACAGAGGTAAATAATGATGTATGCACAACCTTGGAACAACAGGGCTCTGGGATACAGGGATTGAGACAAGGTTGGAATGGGGAAAAGGGGGGAAATAATGTTAAGATGCTTGGCTGTCTTCTGATTCTTGGTTTCCCTTGAATACCATTATTAAATAGATACTTGAGGGGGAGAGAAAGGAATAGCCAGAAATATCACCATGGAACACTTGTAAGTCCTTCTTCTGCCTATAATTGATTGGAATACCTAAAATGGGGCTACAACGTGCCCAGTGAAGGAGGCTTCCTGTGGAACCTCTGCATTACATAAGACCACAGGTGGAATCCTGAACCTCACTCAAATCTTTTGAGGTGGAAAATTTCCACTTTAAAGGGCAGGTAGACCAGCCTAGAGCAGCTAGAAGAACAGAAGATAGTTCTTGAAAGAAAGACCGACAGGAAAAATTCAAAACAACATAGGCAGTCCAACTGATTACTACAAGAACAAGCAAGTTGCTTGCCTAGGAGACATCAAGACAAGTAGTTGGGTTCCCTCAGGGGAAACCCCCTTCCAAGACTGAGACTCAGTGGGAATACTCAAGCAGACATGCACTCTGATTGGTGACCACGTTCATCACCGATAAGGGGAAGTAAGGGAAAAACTGTAACTAAATTGCAAGCTAAGCCATACAATGTTCAATAGACTCCTGTGAACCAGGGTAGAGACCTGGTTGGCCAGCAGTATGGCCTGGGGACTCTTCGACCCAGAGTCAGTGACATAGCCACAGAGGACTAGAGTGGAGAGTGAAGTGTCCAGCTGATAAGAAGAAAGGGTATATGCATAAAAACATCCACACTTGCAGATAATACCCACTCGACTTGGTTTCAATGACTGGATGATCAGAGCACAACTAGAAGATGAAAGAAGAGGAAAAAAAGAGTAATCTGATAAAATTTGATGAACTTGACCTACGCCTGTGGATGCAGTAGCTCAAAAGAGGGAACAAATCTTTACAACGAGGATCATTCCTACCCCCTCCATACACAGTGTAGAC
>NW_006408618.1:4248294-4258679 GCF_000296735.1 Chrysochloris asiatica
CCAATGTGGTCATCAGCAAGCTTACATGCCTGTTCATGTGTTCCCTTTGAGTTTCAGTCTTAGAGGGGGGTTTGTCCTGATGGAATCCAAAATTCTTCTTAAGTGTTATTTCATCTCATCTTCCAACTAACCTTGTAATATAAGAAAGACAATTTTCAGATAAGAAATGTGAAGGTCCAACTATTTATTTGTGTGTTTCATGAAGCTGTGAACTAGATCTCCAATTTTCTGTGTTCATTGCTCTGTTCTGCCCAGTTTCGTATTGCTTACAGCTGAACATCACCATATGCAGCAGTGGACATTTATCACTAGCTCATGAGCATTTCCCCACACTATCTTCAGATTACATTTGTCACTAGACAAATTCATTACTTTATTGAATTGATATATAATGGATGTAAATCAATTTTTGCCTATCTGCCCTGATGTCCTTTTTGCATTTTTTCCTTCTTTATTTTCTTTTCTGAAATGTATTATGCGTGAAATTGTTTTTTCCCAATCACAAAATGAACTGTATAATATTTCTGAAGTTCCATGTTTCTGTATTTTGCATTGTGAATCAACCAGTAAAGAAATCTAAAAGACTTCTGGGCCAAAAGACTATTTAAATGCAAAGTAGTATGCTTTCAGATGAAAATGCATTATAAATATTTATATTCGGTAATTTTTCTATATAACCTTTTTGTAGGTCTTTTGAAGGTTTCTTTCCTTATTTTCTTCCTTTTATTCTCACGCCTCTTTTTCCCTCCTTCTTCTTCCCTGTCTCCCTTCCTACTTTTGTCTTCTTACATAGCGCTGTTGTGTAAAATAGTCTATATTCTGCCAAGCACTCAAATCTAATTTTGGAACAACTTCTGTAGGTAATTTAAGTGCAGAAAGTAGACTGAGTGTTCATTTTAACTTTGATTTATATATGACATGTGTTCAGAACCAAACTGTCTCTCTTTTCAGAAACAGGAAAAAAAAATTGGGCATATGTAGGCTAAAGCCAAATAATCTGAGACGTAAACACCCTCTTTTTCTACAGGCAGAGTCACAGCAGTTTATAAGACAAGAGTGGATTTGACCAAAGAATTTAAAAAAGAAAATACAATGTATGGTAGTAGATTTTCAAGAAGTTTTCTAAATGTTGAATGAAGGACAATGTGTCTCTTATTATCCACCTAAAATATACAATATGTCTTTATTTTTCTGACCCACTACCAAATAAAAGGCTGTAAGAATGCTGTCTACATTGGTGTTGGCCTTAGGACAGATTTAGGGTGACAGAGTTGTTGTTGTTAAGTGTTGTCAAATCGGTTCCGACTCATAACAATCCTGTATAGGGTTTCTGAGGAGCAGATGGTGGGGAGTACTAACCTTTATTTGCTTTACTTTCAGACTTTGTGCCTTTAGGGTAAGTAGAGACACTGACTCATAACTTCATGTTCTGGCTCATTCCCATTCTCAGCTTGACATTTAAAAATCAGTGAAATGCAGATTTAACCTTCATTTCTTCCCTCAAGTCTAAGTCATTTCTGCTTTTTTTTTAGTTTATTGAATGCATTTTTGATAATGATAGAAATACACACTGCACTGACTTTTAGGAACATTTACATTATATGCTTTTCAGGCTTTAAGGTAAGACCTCTCAGGCATATGTGCTCTTTAACAATGCACATATTTTAAGTACAACTTGAGTAGCATTTGGGTTTTTTTTCCCTTCATAGGAAATGAAAAGGTGCTGGGAAATAAAAGGTGCTGAGTAATTTTAACCACATGCCATGCAGCAATCTCTTTGAAATCACACTTTTCTCAAGTATCTTATTGCTACTATGAAATAAAAGCAAGAATAAAATCCAGCCTTTAACACATATTTGTTGATTTTTGTATTATAGAATCATTCACAGCTGACCTCTATGTTCCATTTGGGCCTACTAGTGACACCTTACTGGCATTATTGTTACATAAAATTATAGTATAAAGTTGGAATCCATAACTTCAAAGAATTAAATCTACTGTAAGATTCTCTTAACATTTTGAACAAAATTATTGAATCATCATTATTGTTCAGAGCAAGCAAATAATAGAAGACTTTATATTTCTTGTTGTAGTGTTTGTTGGTATGGAGCATTGTTATATACTGAATATTATTTAATATGTGTGGGTCATCAGGCTAAGCAATGGGAATCTCTTTGTAAGGTCTAGGTTTTTGACGGAATTTGTTATGGCATTGACTATAAGTGGGATTTGACCTGTACAACCAATAGATACTGTGGCATGCTTTCTCTATCAGTTGTTGTTGTTGTTAGGTGCCATCGAGTTGCTTCTGACCCACAGCGACCTTATGCACATCAGAACAAAACACTGCCAGATCCTGGGCCAACCTCACTACTGTTGCCATGCTTGAGTCATCGATGTTGCCACTTGGCCAGTCCATCTCGTTGGGGGTCTTCCTCTTTTTCTCTGACCCTCCATCTTACCAAACATGATATCCTTCTCCAGTGTCTGGACCCTCCTGACAATATGTCTGAAGTATGAGAGGTGAAGTTTGGCCATCCTAGCCTCCCAGGAGCACTCTGGCTGCATTTCTTCCAACACAGATCTATTGGTTCTTTTGGCAGCCCATGGCACTTTCAATATTCTCCTCCAACACCATAACTCAAAAGAATCAATTCTTCTAAGGTCTTCCTTATTCACTGTCCAGCTTTTGCATGTATATGAGATTATTGAAAATACCATGGCTTGGGTCAGGCATACCTTAGTCTTCAAGCTGACATCTTGGCTCTTCAACACTTTAAAAAGGTCTTGTGCAGCAAATTTGCCTAATGCAATATGTCGTTTAATTTCTTGACTGCTGCTTCCATGAGTGTTGATAGTTGATCCAAGAAGAATGAAGTCCTTGACAACTTCAGTCTTTTCTCCGTTGATAAGAATGTTGTTGATTGGTCCAGTGGTGATGGTATGCCATGGAGTCAGTGCTGACTCATAGCAACCCTGCATAGGGTTTCTGAGGCTGTAAATCTTTTCAGGAACAGAAAGCTTCATCTTACTCCCAGAGAACTGCTGGTAGTTTTGAACTACTGACCTTGAGATTAGCAGCCCAACTCATACCCACTACACTCCCAGAGCTCCTTTAGAATACTTGATATTGGATGCAGTATTATAAGTACTGCTTCCCTAGTGTATGTGTAAATGTTGATAATAATTTAATTTGTGGTAGTGTTCTGATTTTTAAATATCTGGTTATAGCATTTTATTGGGCATTTAAATCCTACAAGAATTTATTTTTATCCCAAGGCATATGGCATATTTTTCTGTAAACAAAATAATATATATTTTTAAAAGCTTTGAGTTTTAAATCACAATGTGGCCTTCTAGTTGATTCCTACTCATGGTTGTTTCCAACTAATAACAACCATGTAATACAGAGTAGAGCTACCCCACGGGGTTTCTAAAGCTGTAATCTTTACAGAAGCAGACTGCCCCATTGTTTTACCACGGAGCAGCTAGTGGGTTTGAACTGCTCACCTTTTGGTTAGTAACTGAGTGCTTAACCACTCTACCACTTTTGTTGTTAAGTGCTGTAGAGTCAGTTCAGATTGATAGCAAACCTGTATAGTGTTTTCAGGAAGCAGCTGGTGCGTTTGAACCACCGACCTTGTGATTCAAACTGACCTTGCGGTCTAGTACTTTACCCCACAGCACTAAGGTAGAGTGAAATTACTCAAGATGGTTGTTAATCTTTACTTCAAACTTTTAATTCAGTTTTAAAATAACATTTCTTTGAATCCCAAATCCTTCTCAATATGAATATTTTCTTTATCAGTTTCTTTCAGTTTAGCAACATTCATTTCTCTTGTAGTCATATCTTGAAAACAGCTTAATACATTTATCCTTTCCCCCGCCCCTCAGTTTCTGTCTCTTAAAAGTGGTTTCTGGGCAGCCCGACTCATGACCACTAAGCTACCAGAACTCCTTAGCACTACAAGGCAAGTGGGGTCATTTCCACATTACAGATGAGGAAATCGTGGTGCAGGAACTTCAGTGGTTTACACAAGGTCACAAAACTACCACATAAATAGATCAGGACTCAATCCCAGAGCTCTCTAGTCCCACAGCCCTTGCATTTGACCATTTTTCCAGAAGTTACAAACTGGCAGCTAGGAAACACATGTACACATTGATACGTGCCATGTAGAGTATTTCTTTTAAAAAATACTTAATCTGTATTGAAAATTCTGGAGCTTTCAAGTCAGACATTTAAATGTTAAAGTTTTCCTTAAAAACAAAACAAACGAACAACAAAACAACAACAACAGCATAAAACCAGGTATTCTGTGACACCAGAGATGGAGGCAGAGAAGATGACGTGGAGAGATGGTGCGGCTGGGGACTTTAGACCCAGAGAATGAGAGGGGCTGTGTGCTGAAGACCATGACCGGTGGGGGAGGGGGGGGCGGACAGGCTTGCAGGGCAACCCTTTGGTTGGTTGATAAAAGGGTGGTAACCATGGCAATGTAACATATACGATAGAATGAATGTATGAATATAAAGCTAATGTTCTCCCATGTAAACTATCACATGTTGTTGTTGTTACATGCCATGGAGTTGGTTCCGACTCATAGCAACCCTGTACAGGGTTCCCAAGGCTGTAAATCTTACGGGAGCAAAAAGCCTTATCTTTCTCCCGTGGAACAGCTGGTAGTTTCAAACTGCTGTCCCTCAGGTTCGCAGCCCGATTAATTCACAATAAAACATTTAAAAAAACAAAAGTGATTTCTGTCAAAGGTTCAGTGTTTTGAGTTGTTCCCTGTGCTACCTAATCACTTTTCATTGCTTAGCTTTGAAACTGCCTGGTAAAAAATAAAAGTTGTACTGGCAGATGTAGGTCAGTTAATTTGATTTGTCATTTTCCTCATTCTCCCATAACATGACCCAGTGAAAATGAGAAAGTACAATATTTTTAGCTCTCTTTTCAAAATCTTTATATTCCTGTGAGTTTTCTGTTGTTGTGGTTAAGTGCTGTTGAGTCAGTTCCAACTCACAGCCACCCTGTATAGGGTTTCCAATGAACAGCTGGTGGGTTTGAACTGCCTGCCTTTTGGTTGGCAGTCCAGTGCTTTCCTACCATGCCTCACCAGGACTCCCAATTACTGATATTTTGAGATATCTTGCTGTTTATTCTAGTTATGTGCCAGCTTTATAAAATAATCTTGTGTTTTGATATTTAGTAGGAGAGGAGCAAATATCATCCAAACTGACTTATTTAGCTATCTTCTATTATGTTCCAAAGGATCTCTGGTAGCGTAGTGGTTACGAATCGGGCTGAGAACCTTACAGTGAGCAGTTCAAAACTACCAGCTGTTCCGTGGGAGAAAGATGAGGCTTTCTGCTCCCGTAAAGATTTACAGCCTCGGGAACCCTGTACAGGGTCGCTATGAGTCGGGACCGACTCCACGGCACATAACAACAACAACATTATGTTCTAGGCACTGTGCTTGCCACTGAGGATAGCAGTAATGAAAGGTATGTCTCAGAGAAGCTCAGTGCCTAGTGAAGATGATGGGCAAATATGCTCAAACTATGATTGGCTAGTGAATTAAACACTAAGTAAATTATCTTAGGGCCTTGTAATAGGCTCTTAATGACCTTTTGGTTAATATATCGCTGATCTGAGGACTAACAGGTCATCATTTCATTCATTTCTGTTCACACTTCCTCTTTAATCATATTTTAAATGTCATCTTAAGTAAAACATATAACATATTTATCCTTATAGCAATATGCTATTGTCAAGTGCCATGGAGTATATACATAGTAACCTTGTATAGAGTTTCTGAGGCTTTATATATTTGCAGGAGCAGCAAGCCTCATCTTTCTCCCCCGGTGAGGCTGGTGGGTTTGAACCATTAGCCTTAGTTTGAAGTCCTTATAACAATATATAAGGTCAATATTATTTGTCTATAAAGTATTAGGAGATCTTTGAGGGGAGAGTACTGGGTCAACAGTAACTGCCCTTTCAAAAGTGTGCATTGTGTGGCACTTTACTTTCATCCCATAAATGATACAAAGATAAAACAACTGTCTAAGTTGAGGGACAGACAATTCAAGGCACTGGAGAGAGTTTGTGGAGGAGGAGATAACAATCGGACATTTCTTTAGTGTTTTTACTTTAAGAGCAAATGCATGTTTAAATGAGCATCATATTATTTCTCTTTTTCCATCTGTTCATGATTTGTCAATGTATACTAATGGACATTGTGTACTAAAAATTTAAGTTAGTTATTATTAGCCTGGTTAGTTTTCTCTAGTGTTGCCTTTTCTTTGACTTACACTGCCCAAGTATAAGCAGTGCCTGGGTTATAAACAATATCATTTCCTAACTGGGTCTTTAAGAATTTTTAGGTAATTCGGATTAGGTACATATGGTTCTTATTTAGCCTTCTTTTACTGAAACAAAAGGTTCCAAGCCTTTTCAATGATTTAGAAGCTGCAAGGGCAGCAAGTCAAGGTGATTGTAATGAAGACTTTGTTGCTTGGAGGATTTCAAAGTGAGGGTAAATTTACATAATATTAGAAGTTATCCATAGTTTGAAGATCTTGGGGAGTGGAGGGAACTACCTGTACTTAATTATTATTATAGAAAACATCCTTTGAATATATATTGGGGTTTTCAACTTTAAAAAATAATATGCAAAACATTTAAATGAAGAAAAAAAGTCCTCCAAGTTTCCCCCTTCATCAGTGTTGATTATGTTATTTTAATGTTATCAAAGTATGTTGAGATATAAAATGAAATATAACCCTTTATGCTTTTAGTTCTCATGACCATAGTAAATCTAATAGATTCACACTATGATTTTATATAATGTACTTGACTAAAAGGTCACTTTGAATCTCAAGGTCAACAGTTCAAACCCAACAGCCGCTACTCAGAAACCCTAAATAAGGTCACTGTGAGTCAGAACAAACTCCACAGTATAAATGTGGTCCTGACAGTTACATACAGATTTTTGTGAGTCTGGCATGATTGTGAGGCTGTATGCCCATGAGGACTCAGTTTTCCCAACATGCTTTTCTGACCCACTGGAAAAACTTGTTTGTATGGTGTAGTGTTTGGTCATATCACTTGGTGCATCACTTACATATTGATCTCTTTATGTTCTGTTTTCTTGTTGTTGTTAAGTGCAATCGAGTCAGTTCCGATTCATATAATCCTATATAGGGTTTCCTAGGAGTGGCTGGTGAGTTTGAACCATTAACTTTGCTGTTCAAACCAATTTATGGTTGAGTGCTTTTCGTATGGTGCCACACCAGGACTACTCTATTTTCTTAGCCTGCGACAAATTAACAACTACTTGGTTCCAACATGATGATAATGCTTCAACAATATTGGCATTGACATTGCATAATAATACTTCATTATGAGATGACAACCTTACTCTTCAGCATATACTTTTATTAAAGCTTTCAGATTGTTATTCGAATAAAAACAGTTGTGGAGTGTTACTGGACCACTGAATAACCCTCTAAATTTCCTTGACTTTAGTTTGAGAAATATTATAAAGTGCACATTATATACGAGGGTAAATCCAAAAGTTTTGCTGCAAAATCATAGCAATACTTGGCCTTTTTCTCCCCGGTGCAGTTTTCAGTATTCTTGGCACTTCTTTTTCATAAGCCCCCATGATCATCCTGGGTTCTTCTAGAAAATATATTAAGACTACCCCTTTGAGATTTATTAAACAAAAGTATCAAAATGTGAAGCTAGTGTTTAACATATCCTCCATCTAGATCTATACATGTATGAAGGTGGTGTTTCCATTTCTTTAGCCCTTCCTGAAAATTTTTACACTCTTCAATTTGTCCTTGTTAAGTGGCATCAAGTCGGTTCCAACCCATAGCAACTCTGTATAGGGTTTCCAAGGAGCAGCTGGTAAGCTTGAACTGCTTGACCTTGTGGTTCAAACTGTCTTTGCAGTCCAGCGTATTAACTTACAGTGCCACACCAATTTACACCACATCAAAACAGTTGATTTGGCATCATGGAAGTACTCAAATCATGTTCCTCTTCATTCTTCTCTGAGTTTTGGAAACAAAGTAGTCTGAAAGGCAAGATCAGACTCGTAGGGTGAATGGGGTAAGGTTCTTAACAAAATTCTCATGGGACAGCCCTTGCTACCCTCACAGAATGAGCAGGTGCATTGTCATGATGGAAGAAACTTCCTGGGCACAACTTTCCTGGCATTTTTCTCCCCGGTGCAGTTTTCAGTATTCTTGGCACTTCTTTTTAATAAGCCCCCATGATCATCCTGAGTTCTTCTAGAAAATATATTAAGACTACCCCTTTGAGATTTTCCCCAAACAATCACCATAACCTTCTGAGCTCTCTGCCTTGAATTTAAATGGCCCAACAGATCCCTTCCAAAACTGTTTCTAGTAACGTTCTACCCCCCACCTTAAGGCACCCTAACAAGATCAAAACAAGTATATAACTGAGAGAACTTGTCTGTAGCCATTCATTTATCACAGATGTATACTTAAGCACATTTTGTTTGGAATAAACCCACACATGTATGAACTGCAACCCTGGCATCATTACTTTTTTACTTACCCGTGTATGTTATTGTATGGCAAAAAAAAGTAGAAATAGCAACTATTATAAAGTTAATGATACTGGTATATACGGATATAAATTACTATATAGTTAAATATAATGATCAAATTAATCATGAAATAATTCCCGTTTATTTTGGAGGCATGGTTTAAGCACTTATTACAACTATGTAAAATTAAATTAGAATCTTTTACTGGTGATTTTGAGTGCTTGTACTCTTTTTGTAAAAAGTAGGAAAAAATGAGATACGTTTTTGGATGATACTAACAAGCATGATAGAAGAATAAAGGAAGATTGTAAGTCATTTACATAAAGAGCAGTATCAACTATTCATTTTAACAGAAGGCAATAGAATTGTATTTATTTAGTTCAGGATCTAAATAGTAATGATCATTGCC
Source organism: Chrysochloris asiatica (assembly GCF_000296735.1). Classification (NCBI taxonomy): domain Eukaryota; kingdom Metazoa; phylum Chordata; class Mammalia; order Afrosoricida; family Chrysochloridae; genus Chrysochloris; species Chrysochloris asiatica. The sequence goes on from NW_006408618.1 coordinate 4,257,292, forward strand.
GATCAACTATTTTTCTAGAAGAGATAGGGCAGGGAGTTTCTGTTTTAAAGGCATCATCTTTTTTCTACAGAGTTATCAAATGCTACAGTATACATAAAGAGCCCTGGTGGTAGAATGGGTAAGCACTCAGCTATTAACCAAAAGCTTGGTGATTCAAAACCCACCAGTGGCACTGAGGGAGTAAAAACTGGGCAATCTGCCCCTGAAATCATTTATATTCTAAGCAGCCCTATAATGCAGTTGTGTTCTGTCATAGATGGTCAATGTGAGTTGTAATCGTCTGGATGGCACAGAACAAGGACTATAGCAACAACAACACAGTATATACAATAAGTGCTGCAACTCTCCCTTTCTCAATATTGTGGAAACTGTGACCCCTTTCACACTGATCCAGGTATGAGCTTACCAAGTATTATTAAGTTGTTCTTGTTAAAGAGCCATTGAGTCAGTTCCAACTCATAGCAACCCTTTATAGGGTTTCTTAGGAGCAGCTGGTGAACTTGAACCTTGCGGTTTAAACAAACCTTGCAGTCCAGCTCATTAACCCGCAGCGACACCCACAGGATAAACCAATGTCACCTTAAAAATACACTTGTTACTTATCAGCTATCTCATTATCCTATATTTCACATAGATTAAAAAAATTTCTTAGGCAGTGCTTCTGATGGTATGGGTGCCATGTGGACCCAGGATGGCCTCTGCTGGCCACCCAGAATACTGTGCAGGAGGTCCTGGCCATGACTAGACCACAAGAGAGACTGGCTGGCTGCAGGACACCTCCTTCCATTCATCTCCAATGTCTTCATAGAGCCATGAAGGATGTAGGCCAGGGGTTGGGATAACATGAGGTCACAGGTGGGCAGGGGGAGATTTGTCGGTGGCCTGATACTATCCCAGAAGTCACTGAGATGGAGGATTGAAGGGAAGAAGAAGTTGGAGGAAATGGGACTGGGACAGATAGGGAATAATTGGTGTCCCTGTTCAGGGTGGGCACCAGGAATGGCAGACAATGAACAGCATCCATCCACCGCCACCACTTCTCCCAACCCCTACGGACTCCAAGGGTGCAAAGATATGGTGGGGAAGGGCCTGCTCTGGCATAATGCTGATTTTACATAACCGCCTGGTCTTTGGTAGTTATGTACCATTTTTAATAATAATGCCTTTGGATTCTAACCATGTTAATATGTGAGGAGTGGGTATAAACCAGTGGTTTTAGGAAAACCTTACTAAAAAGAGATCGATAAGTAGTACAAGTAAAGCAGAGGGTATGGAGAAATAAACACAGGTATACATTTGTTTCCAGCCAACTCTCTTAAGTCTATGAATGCTAGCTGTTATGCGCTATATTAGCAACATACAAGGGGGTTTCAAATTTTTGTTGCAAA
>NW_006408618.1:4261626-4276402 GCF_000296735.1 Chrysochloris asiatica
GAGCGTCCCGGACTAGAAAGCAATAGATTTCTTGCTTCTGCCACAAATTCCCCCAACTGTGAGCCTTCCAACCTTCTAAGTATTCCTTTCTATGTGGTTCAGAGTTCTGGGCCCATCTCTTGAGCCTGCTTGGTCAGGTATTATGTGCTGTTGTTGGCGGAGCTCTCTGCTATACGTCCACCCGATCCGCCATCTTGTTTGTTCTCTTCCATGAACTTTTTGAAGCCCCTTTCTCACCCCAATTCTGACTATTTTATTTCATTATCAAGAAACGTATCAAACTAAGGCTTACCTTGATTTTCTAATACAAAGCATGTACAGGTAGAATATATTTCTCAGTATGGCTGTTGCTGAGAAAACTATCCATGCTACTTTCCACTTGAAGTCCTTCAGATCCTTACCACTGCTGTAGAACCTTCCTGAATTCTCATTATATCCCTTCACAAACTTTTCATTCCTATTTTAAGCTGGCCTATTTTAGTTCATTCTCTTCTAAACTGTGATCTCTTTGAAAACAGGGTCCCAGAACCTCTTACAATACTAGCATGCAATAGACCTTCAATAAATGTTTAATTGAATTCTAATTGGAAGAATCTTGGCAGAGCACCATGGCAGCGGGTAGATATTTTCTACTTTTAGTGTATTCTAGAATGGAGTGGTGAAGAAGCAAGTTAGACAATGGAAAAAAATCCAGATTTTGCTAAAACTCGGAATGTTGTTGTTAAGTGCCGTCTAAGTTGGTTCTGAGTCATATCAACCCTGTTGAGTGTTCCTGAAGAGTGGCTGGTGGGTTTGAACTGCCAAATTTTCCATTAGCAGTCCAGTGCACGTCATACAGTGACACACCAGGACCCCAAGTTGAGTTCAGTTCTACATAAATTTACTGAGTGACTAAAGTGTTCCATTATTTGTGAAGTTTGGTGACATGTAGGTTTGTTGAAGCCATAATTAGTGAATATGTATAGAATGATGAAGGATATAAGAAATATATATAAACCTCAACTCATATGCTAAAGATATTTTTTTCTTTTTTTAATTTGGACCCTGGAGATAACTCATAGAGACAAGAGACTGTGTATTTCAAATTTTATTTTGAAAACTGAGTCATAGATGTTGCATTTCAAGCCAAGTCGAGGTTTGATTATTCTACACTTCATGGCTTTTTAAAATTCCAGTTGCTATAACAACTTTGATATTTCTTTATTATTTTTAGTCCTTCAGTTGCCATAACAATAAGATATCTTTAAAAAAAATACAGCAATTTTCTTTTTTAAAGGAAAAATCCCTTTCAATTAAAAATGAATTTGAATCAACATTTTTCTTTGTATACTATAAACCCATTATTTAAAATATGATTGTGCTTTTCTGTTTTCATGCCATTTTTAACAGACTTTTGCAAGATATGTTTGAAGATTCAACTTCCCCTTTATGGTTTTGCAGTATAAAGGTTGAAGAATGAGAGGCAGTTGTTTTGAACCCTTTCTGTGAGATGCTAATTTTTGATTGGTATCATTGATATAAGAAGTCCAGGGATGATGCTATTGGTTAAGTGCTGGACTGCAAAGTCAGTTTGAACCACAAGGTCTGTGGTTCAAGCTCATCAGCTGCTCCTCGGAGACCCTACACATGGTTGCTATGGTTTGGAACTGACTCAGTGGCACTTAATAACAATGGCAACAAATCATCGATATAATGCCATTAAACACTTTAATTTTTAGATGTTTTTCATCCATAAAATAAGAGAAGAACATTAGTGATGTGTAAGTGTTAGTTAACCGAGAAACTCCTTTTCAATTACTTATTTTAAGAAATACTTGTTTTTTAAAATATATCGGCTGTCAATTTGAAACAGTATCACCACACTTATCTAGAAGTAACTGACAACTCAGACTTAAACTACGGTACTTTACTCATAGAGCAGTTCTTTTGTTTACTCCATGAGATCAAATTATTATAAGCTTAGTTTCTCATATTTAATCCTCTAGAAATTTAACAGCAAATTAGCAGAGGGAAGGAGTAGTATTTCTGTGTGTTCTGTGCAAATAGAGAAAATATAAGGTGCTTGCTGTCTGTGCTTTTCTCGCTGACTGGTGCAGACAATTTGTGCTCAGCACTGGACTTCAAACCACAAGGTTCGCAGTTCAAACTCACCAACTGCTCCTCGGAAAGCCTATACAGGGTCACTATGAGGCAGAACTGACTCGATGGCACTTAGCAACAACAACGTTAACCTAAAGCTTTGTGGCCCTTTCAGTGGCAGCGCAGAAGAAAGGTTTTACTATCAGCTTCTGTAAAGACTGCAGCCAAGAAAGTCTGCTTTTCTAGGTACCTGGATACTTTTGGAAGGAGCTCTGGTGGCACAGTGTGTTAACCACTGTGTTGCTAATCAAAAAGTTGGTGGTTTGAACCCACCAGGCATTCTGGTAATGAGGCAGTCTGTTTCTATAAAGATTTATGACTTTGGAAATCCTATGGTTAGTTCTACTCTGTGCTATAGAGTCATTATGGGTGGTTACTATAGAGTCACTTTTTGGGTGGTTACTTTTGAAAATTAAGCAAGTGTCTATTTTTATCTGTTGTGGTTGTTGTTAAGTCCCTTTGAGTCAGTTCTAATCCATAGTGACACTGTATAGCATTTCCAAGGAGCAACTGTTGAGCTTGAACTGCCAACCTGTGGTTCAAACTGATTTTGCAGTCCAGCACAAACTGATTTTGCAGTCCAGCACACTAATCCACAGCGCCACACCAGGAGTCCATTTTTATCCATATATATATGTGTGTGTGTGTGTGTGTGTGTGTGTGTGTGTGTGTCTTCCTGGTATGGCACTGTCGGATCAGCAGTGGACTTTGAACCACAAGGTCAGCAGTTCAAACCCACCAGCTGCCCCTTTAGGATTATTATGAATCGGAACTGACTCAACAGCACTTAACAACAACAACATGTATATTCATTCCTGCAGCTACTTAAGGATTGACTGTATTAGAAGACAGTATTCTAACTGCGTTAACTGTAGTGATTCTAGCCTACCAAGCAAATGTTAAATTATGTTCAGAATTCTTGGTTTAAGAAGGCAGCAAGTTGAATTATACATGTTATAAATATATTTAGATGGAAAATGTAAGTTTTTTTTTTTTTTTTAAAGCTTAGAGGTTTTTTTGGTGTGTGTGTTTTTTATTAAAGTTTTTAAAAAATGTAAAATGCTAGAAAAAGGAACACTCCATTACCTGGGAATTATAGGACCTATGTCACTAGCTGCTCCTCGGAAATCCTATACAGGGTCGCTCTGGGTCGGAACAGACTCGACCACACATAACAACAACAGCAACATGCGAGTAAGATTTTCATGTAATTGTTGTTGTTGTTGTTAAGTATTGTCAAGTCCACTCCAACTCATTGTGACTCTGTATAGGGTTTCTGAGGAGCGCCTGGTGGGTTTGAATTGCTAGCCTTGCAGTTAGCAGTCCAGCATCACACAATTAAGGTTTGGTAGTTTTTATCTTATGCTATTACTAATCACAGGATTTTCCTAAGATTTGTTGTCAAGTTTAGATAAGATATTTCTTTTAGGAATGTATTTTTAAAAACAGGAATATTGAGGAAGAAACGACAACTCATTAGAAAACATAAACTAATGTCATTTTATTTATTTCCTAATACCAGCAGCTGGGATAGTGTCCTAAGGAGAAATGATTCAAGAAAAAGCTGACTGTTAGTAAGATAATATGTTACCATCCATGAACTTTAAATGAACAACTGATATGTGGTTTATATGCTTTATTTCTATTTTTTTAAGCTAAATTTAAAAGGTTGTTGTTGTCAAGTACTGTTGAGTTGGTTCCAACTCATAGTTACACTATATAAGGTTTCTGAGGAGTGGCTGGTGTGTTTGAACCGCTGACCTGTGGTTCAAACTGACCTTGTGGACCAGTGCATTATCCTGCAGTGGCACACCAGAACTCCAGAGTGTTGTATAACGGGCGTTTAATCAGGTGTCTTTTCTCACTTGTATCTGGGCCGTTGTGTCTGTAAGTACAAACACTGAACCATGAGTCAGGTATACTGATTGAGAGAGTGTAAAAGTAAGAACAGGCTTAATGCACTGATCTGTCTACAACTCTCCGTGCTTTTGGAAATTTCAATAGCTCTCATTCTTGATGGGATATTGCTTCAGAGAGTTCTGGTCTTTTTCTGTTAAGCATCAATATAAATGATTCCCGGGCAGTTTCTTAAAATTCACTCACGTAATTTAGGGCTCTCATTTGATGGAAGAAATGGAGCACTTTGCTACATGCAAATGCAATCATAGCTTTATTATTCTCTTCAGCTATAATTTACGTACATACAAAATTCACAGATCGTAAATGCAGCAAATTAATGAGTTTTTACATGTAAATATGCATGTGTACATGTCACCCCTCATATCTATCAAGATACAGAACATTTCCATCATCTCTGAAAGTTCCCTGTATGTCTTGCTAGTCGATGCCTGAGTGTGTATACACATAAGTACAAACATAGCAAGCACCTGGGGCAACCACTGATCTGATTTCTTTCAGCAAACATTAATTTTGCCTGTTCTAAAACTTCTCATTAATAAAGTTAGACAGTATGTACTCTTTAGTGCATGCCTTCTTTCCCTAAATACAGTATTTTTTTAGATTCATCCATGTTGTGTATAGGAGTCCTGGTGTGACACTGTAGGATTAACACAGAACTGCAAAGTCAGTTTGAACTACAAGATTGTCCATTCAGACTCACCATCTGCTCCTGGGAAGCCTTGTACAGGTCTCTCTGAGTCAGAACCCACTCCACAGTTAACAATAGCAACAGTGTTGTGTGTAACATTAGTTTTGTTTACTTACATGAGTAGGATTCCAGAGTATGGATTTATCACCATTTGTATAATCATTTCCTTGTTTATAAATGTTTGAGATGTTTCTAGTTTGGAACTATTTGAAATCCAGGTGCTATTATACATTTTGGAGTCCTGGTGTGGTGCTGTGGCATAATGCAGTGGAACACAAGGTCGGTGGTTCAAATTCATCAGCTGCTCCCTGGAAACCCTATACAGGGTTGCTACAAGTCAGAACTGACTTGACAGCACTGAACAGCAACAACAACATTGTACATTTTAATGTAGAAATAAGTTTTTATTTCTCTTGGGTGCAATTCATGGGTCATAGTAAACAAGTAGACTTGTTCATTGTTAGATGAAAGAGTCAGACTGTTTTTCAAAGTTTCCAAAATTATTCCAATTTATGCTGCCATCGACAGCAATGAGTTTCCAGCATTTGGTGGTGTCATTTTTTAATTTTAGCCATTCTAGTTGGTGTAGGGAGCCCTGATGTGGCGCTGTGGGTTAATGCGCAAGACTGCAAAGCCGTTTGAACTGCAAGGTCAGCAGTCCAAGTTCCCCAGCCACTCCTTGGAAACCCTATACAGGGTTGCTATAGGTCGGAACCAACTTGATGGCACTTCACAACAACAGTTGGTGTAGGAGGGCCTTGGTGGTAAATTGGCAGAAATCTCACTTCCCATGCGAGTGATCTGGGTCTGATTCCTGGCCAGTCCAGCTCATGCTCGGCCACCACCCATCTGTCATTGGAGGCTTGTGTTACTATGATGCGGAACAAGTTCCAGCAGAGCCCCCAGTATAAACTAGACTAGGAAATCTCTGAAGATGTGCTTCTAGAAATCAGCCAGTGGAAACCCTGTGGGTCACAGCAGTCTGGTCTGCAGCTGATCATGGGGATGGTGTAGGACTGGACAGCATTTCACTCTGCGAGTACGAGTCAGGGGCCTAACTCAACAGCAGCTAGCAACTATTAGCATGGAGTGTTATCTCATTGTAATTTCACTTCGTCTTTCCCTGATGACCATTGACATCGAGGACTTTTTTATGTTTGTAATGACCACTTACATGTAAGGAGGCTCAAACATTTCATGGAAAACTGGAATTGAAAGATAATGGAATTTTTCCATGAACTTTTCAAAACCCATCCGCCCCCATGTCTGCATATCTTCTTTTATGAGGTGCCTAGTCCAATATTTTCTTATTTTTAAATTGGGTTATTTGCACTTTTGCTAATGAGTTGTAGGACTAATTTGTGTACCTTTGTCAGATATTTATTTTGTCTTTTGGTTTTCTTAAAGAGATCTTTTTGTGAGCAGAATTTCAATTTTAAGTATAATTTGTTATATTTTTTATAGTTACTGTTTTCAGTATCCTAAGAAATGTTTGCTTGTTCACATGTAATGAAAATATTTTCTTTTTAGAACATTTTTCTTCTAATAACTAAATACTTTTGATTTCTGTATTTAGTTTTGTGGTTCCTCTCAAATAATGTTTTGCATATGATGTGAGTAAGGTGTCTAAGTTAATTTTTTTTATCATATAGATATCCAAATCTTTCTAATACCCATTTCTTGACTTTCCCGCTACCCCCACCCCAATTGGTTTGTTTTAGTGCCGTTGTTGAAATTCAGGTGACCATAGAAATGTGAGTTTATTTTCTGTCTCTATTCTGTTCACCAATTAATTAGTCCATCTTTATGTCAGGCTTGATTACTTTGGCTTTAAAGTCTTGACATCAAGTTATTCCAGTTCTCCAACTTCACTCCCACTCCAAGATTCCTATTTTAATTATTCTAAGTTCTTTATGTTTATAGATAAGTTTTATAATCATCTTGTCATTTCTAAAAAATATTGCTGGAATTTTAATTGGAGTTGCACTGAATCTGTAGATTAATTTGGAAGAACTGACAATATGGAGTCCTGGTATGGTGCTGTGGGTTAATGCACTGGACTGCAAGGTCGGTTTGAATTGCCAGGTTCAAGCTCACCAGCATATCCGTGGAAACCCTATACAGGGTTGCTATGAGTCAGAAGCGACTTGACGGCACTTATAACAACAATCCATAAAGATCTGTATCTCTCCATTTACCTAGGGTCTTTTACTTTTTGTTAACAGTATTTTGTAGCTTTAATGGTAGAGGGCTTACACGTCTTTTGTAAAGTTTATCCTTAAATATTTTATGTTCTTTTGATTTATTGATTTAAAATTTTATTTCCTGTTGTTTGTTGCTAATATATAGAAAAGCAATCATTTTATATATTGCCTGTGTTCTGATTAAATTCATTCATTAGCTCTAATGGTTTTATTGGTGGAATGTTTAGTGTTTCTTATGTATACCGTTGCAAAGTTTGGAATCCCATTGCAGAAACAATTTGGTCTTTATTCTTGCTTCTTTTGAGCCAGACTGATACCTGAGCCAAACTGATGTGTGAGGATGACAAAGCCAAGAGGGACCACCTGGAGACTAGTATTGATTAAGCCTCAGGAGACATATGTAATCTTTTATCGTTACATGGGGAGGCCAATAAAAGCCCTGAACCATGAGGCTCAGATGGACTTCCTGGTTGGTGACTATGCACAGGACAGGATACTGTGTCCCATTTTGGGATTGGAAGTTCTTTGTTGCGACCATTCTCAGACCTCATTCTATATGTCTCTTTGTAGTTTCTTGGGTTGTAAAAAATATGTAGTGCTGTAGGATAAGCACAGGACTGCTAACCACAAGGTCAGTGGTTCAGACTTACCAGCTGCTCCTTGGAAACCCTGTACAAAGTCACTATGAGTTGGAAGCAATTTGAAGGAACTTAACAACAACAATAGTAAGTATGGTATATTCTGTGAGTTGTTCTAGCAAATTAGTGAACCCATGGGGGCAGTGTGAACGAACCATCAGGGATGGTGCCACGCTTCCTGTTTGGTAGTTTGAAAGAAAGCATCCTTCTAACTTACAAGCACTTTTCCAGACCCAGGTGGCTAGGATTGGAATGAGCTGGGTGTGATGTGGGTGGCTGGCAACAAAAATAGAGAAATGGAAAGGTAAGGACTAGACATATCAGAAATATGTTTACTTATATTTGTTGATGATTTAAAGGCATTCAGCTGTGAGGTGATACCATAGCAAACTATGTGTAATTTTGCAAAGCATAGGTATTTCAGGACACTGAATTGTATTCATGCTGAACCTGTACATAGACCAAGAAACAATAGTTTGAACAGAACACAAGAATATGGTTTGTTTTAAAAAGCAGGAAAGGTGTGGATCAGTGGTGAATCCTTTCACCTTTCACCATACTTATTCAATTTGTATGCTGAGCGAATAATCTGAGAAGCTGGACTATATAAAGAAGAATTGGTGTCAGGATTAGAAGACTCATCAACAACCTGCAATATTCAGATGATGCAAACTGACTTGCTGAAAGTGAAGAGGACTTGAAGCACTTGCTGATGAAAATAAAAAATACAGCCGTTAGTATGAATTACAACTCAATGTAAAGAAAAAATATCCTCACAACTGGACAAATAAATGACATCATGACAATTAGAGAAAAGAAAAGATTGAAGTTGTCAAGGATTTAATTTTACTTGGATCCACAATCAATGCCCATGGAAGTTGCAGTCAAGAAATAAAACTATGTACTGCATTGGACAAATCTGCTGCTACAAGACATCTTTATTCAAGTGCCATGTTATCATTTTCAGTACTAAAGTGTGCCTGATGCAAGTCATAGTACTTTCAGTCAGCTCATATGCATGGGGAAGTTAGACAATGAATAATAAGGGCAACCGGAGCTGAATTGTTGCATTTGAATTATGGTATTATCAAAAATATTGAAAATACAATGGACTGCCAGGAAACAAATCTGTGTTGGAAGAAGTACAACCAGAACGTTCTTTAGAAGCAAGTGTGCAGAGACTTCGTCTCACTTACTTTGAACATGTTATCAGGGCTAGTCATGCTTGAAAAAGTTGTTGTTGTCGTTAAGTGCCATTGAGTTGATTCCAACCCATAGCGACCCTGTATAGGGTTTCCAAGGAGCAACTGGTGAGCTTGAACCACCAACCTTGCAGTTCCAACGACTTTGCAGTCTGACACATTTGGTTGTATATGTATATTCTAGCTTTTTCTTATGAGACTTCTATGTCCTAAAAAGAATTGCAAGTAACTTGGTGTACCCTGAGCTTCAAAACAACTGTCTAGTAGCATTTTCCAGTCTTCTCATAGATTCTGTAAGCTACATTTGCAGGTTTTATATAAAAATTATTCAAAACGTTTTTCTGTTGGGACCTTATTCTGTGCCCAACTCTGGAAAGTAGGCATTTGAAATCTAATCGGAAACAAATATAAATGTTGTACTCCTTGTGAGATTTGTAATCTAGTCAAGAAGACAAATTAGAATGAAATAAATAATTACAAATGGTGATACATGGGGTGTCTCATCTGATATGGAAAGAAGTGGTATTTGAATTTAAACCTAAAAATTGTATGTTGTTGTTGTTATGTGCCGTGGAGTCGGTTCCGACTCATAGCGACCCTGTACAGGATTTCCGAGGGTGTAAATCTTTACGGGAGTAGAAAGCCTCATCTTTCTCCCGCGGAACAGCTGGTAGTTTCGAACTTCTGACCTTGTGGTTCGCAGCCCGATTCGTAACCACTGATTTTGATGGCCTTGTCTGCAGCAGGCACTCTCGTGCCAATAGAGAACAAAGCTATGTGGGGCTGTGGAGGAGAGGGTAACATTTTGGCTAAATCCTAAACAATGTAGACAAGACACGATTAATGCATGTGATCGCCCTAAACACTGATACTCTGTGGTGCCACTCCCAATGCATTCAAATGTGTGTGTGTGTGTATGTCTTAGCTGTTCATGATATACCTTCTTTTTTTATAGGATGTAATATAGCAATTGAAGGCAAAAATGATTGTCATTTTGGCAGAATGAGATGAACTGGATTATAAATTTTTAGTGGATGTGGGTTCCAAGATTTTTACTACATACCACATTTTATACATAAAGAATACTCTTCATCATCTACAACAAAGAAAAGGAATCAGTGAATTTAAGTGTTTCAGTAGTCTCATTATGAAATTGTATTGATCTTCCACAATGAAAAATTGACTTTCACCAGTTTGACTTCAAACAGTTCATACTGCAATTTTGGTTGTTGTTTTAGAATAAATATATAATTATAAATGGTCAAAGAAAAATAAATCATGAAAGAAAATTTAATGATCAGAAAACTAATATTACAACTTACTTTATTTTATTTTTAGGTGAATCTTTCATCTCTATTATGCTACAATTAAAAATATTTCTTTCGATTCTTTGCTGTATCAATGTTAAGTTACCAAACAATATCTGTTTCCATATATAATGAGAATAATTAATTTAGTCTTTCTTGAATCAATGCTATGTGGTAAGAGTTTTTGAGTCTCTTTAGGGAGGAAAATGAATGTTGTGCTATGCAGTTTGTGATCATTAAAGTTAGGAATATGTACAAAGCCATTTCAACATTGGGAAATGCGCACTGTATTTTATCTTCTGTTATGGAATTATGCGTGGTGGTGGTTATACATACCTTGGAGTCTACATGAGTGAAATGTGTCTTCCCTCAATCTATAAACTTAGTTCTTATGTAAAAAATGAAATTGTTACACTTCTCCATAAAGGTGTATGTTTAAGTCATTGGGCTAAGTCTGCATTAATTTTTTGGATGCCTTCATGTATTCATCAGATATATCCACATTGTTTAAGAAGGAAAATCTGTTTGAAAGAACTTCATACACTTTTACCCTTCTTTTTATCCAAAATTCAAGTGTGTCAATGATGGTATGTTGTTGTTGTGTAGTGCTGTCGAGTCAATTCCAACCCATAGTGACCCTGTATAGGGTTTCCAAGGAAGATCTGGTGATCTTGAACCACCGACCTTGCAGTTCAAATGACTTTGCAGTCTGGCACATCAGCCCACAGTGGCCACACATGATAGTATAGTATATGGGTATACAGAGTTGATCTCTGGCACTCAGTGGTTCTGGAGCACTTCCTTCATTTACGTGTTTCTTTCTAATACTTCTGTCACAGTGAACTGCTTGATAATAGATATTTAGCAGTATTTGTTTAAAAATTTTTCTCAAATTATGTAAATACCCTTTATATAACTGGTAGCAATATGTGCATGTCTTTACATTTGCTTCTGGATCTTGGAGAGCTTGACTCATCAGTGAAAACTCTGCAGTGTATCATTACACATAACCAACATAAATGCATGCTTTAGTGTGTGCATTTTATTGGTGGTGCTTTCAGCTTCTCTTTTATTGTCTCCTTTTGTGTATAGTCTTCAGCACTATTCTCTAGTCTAATTCTGAGCGAAAGATTCCAGGATTTGAATTTGTTGCTACAGCACGCATTTCCCAGTGTGTATTAGGAAAGCATTTTAATACTCCATCATTGCCTGTGTTTTCAGAACTGCCCGTTGATGAGTAGGCATAACCAAAAAATGTGTAGAGTTACTGAAGGGTAGCAGAAAAAACCCAACTGTTTCTGAGCAACCATCTACTACAAGAGACTACTGTCTACTATAATTAAGTAAATACACAGCAGATGGTATAAAAATAGCATATTCATTATGTTTTTAAATGTTCTTTGCATTCTATAACTCCCTGACATATTGGCAGTGTTGTCATAGGGTGGACCCCTGCACTTAAAATTTTGTGAACTTTACCTAAATAACAAAGTACTTAATTTTCAATTTTGTTACCAGTATCACTTCTTAAACTAGTATATATGATTAATCGCTCAAAAATTTTTTTCCAGAGTTTGGTAATATATATCTTAATACAATACTTAGCTGGTCTGTGTGAGAGAGATCTGGAGTGCAGTATAAAGACAAACTAAAGTATGTTCTATATTTGTTTCAATGAAAATAACTGATGGAACTTTATCACACATGGTTTTAGACATATATAATGGGTTACCCTTCCTGGTGTTACCATATTTTGAGAAGTGACTTAGTAACAATGGATCAACTGAGTAACAAGTTCAAGTAAATGAAAAGAGATTTCCACTTTGTGGTTGTCCAGACACTTCGTTTCTTCCTATAAAGATAACCTGTATTTAGCAATTGCTACTGACAATAGTGGTTTACAGAATGACTTTTTAGTACTGACAATCTTTTATGTTTCTAGTTCATGAGTTAAGCCAGAACCATGTCTTTGGTTTAAATATGATAATATACCGTCTCTGTGTATTGGACTGTTTGCATGTTTATCAACCATATTTGAGTTGCACCAATTGCTAACAATGGGAAATTGAGAATTAACTGATTTAAGACTTAATAATTTACAAATAAACCATTAACAGTAGCCAGGCCTTCATATAATTTTCAACATTAGCTTTACACACTAGGAATATATTCTGGATACAGAACCTTATTTGCTTACTGTCCAGAAAAATTTGTCTTTCTGCTTCCGTAAATATTTAAAGCCTCCGAAACCCTGTACAGGGTCACTGTGAGTCGGAACCAAATCCACAGCATATAACCACCACCACTGTGGTGTTGACATTTTTCAGGTGTTAGCCCCCTTTTGAGCCAATAATTTGCATCATTAGAAGAAAATTTTTTTCTGCAGGTGTGACAATTTCAGATTCTAAAATAGTTCCATTTTTTAGATACCATTATTAATTTTTAGTACAGAAAGGATGGATCCAGAATTTGAAACAAACTCTTTTATATTCATATTACTATTATTAACTTTAACACTAGTGGTACTGGTATAACAATTTGTACTCATTAAGCTCAAGCATCCAACAGAAGTTTCTTCTGATTTATTACATTTTTTAAAAGGAAGTTAATTTAAAAAAATTGTTTTTAGATATTTACAAATCCTTTTTATATTCTGTGTATTTTCAGTTTTGCACTCCACTTACTTGTTGCTGTTGCATTTTACCTGCATATAAAATGATACCATTTTTAAAAATGTGGTTCTGCCATAAAAATAAATTTGAATACTTGAAAAGAAAAAATTATAAAACAAGTTTAATTTATAAAATACAATTTGTATTTGAATTTGGACATTGACAAAAATTTATATTTGAAAATCAGTAAGTAAATAAATGATTTGGAGTATGGAATTTTGTTCTTCAGGTCTGAGACAGTCTAAAGAAATAGTACATACACAGCAGTCAGAAATGATTTCATTAGCTTATTTATTATATTTGTTGACAGACTCTTCACGGATCTCCACAATTGTTTTTGTCATAAAATAATACTTAAAAACTAGTGCACTCACTTTCTGTTCTTTGAAGTTTCATCTTCACAGTTGATTGGACTATTGCTGGTACACCACAGGGGAGAAAGCAATCACAAAGTGCACAAGCATAATCTTGATCAGAAGAGGTGTTTTGGTTCCCTTTGCACAGGAGAGGACACTGTGAATCACATGATTATAGTGCAGTTGGCAAAGTCTTACATGGTCCATGAGAGACAACTGAATTAGAGAGAACAATTGTTATTTTTCTTTTCATTTCTAAATGAAGGGGTGTAGCTCTTCAGTCAGAAATTAAAAGGAAAGTATAATTGTTATCATATACAAAATTTATTAAGTGTGTATTTTATTTCTTTGTGGAATTGGAATTGTTCAGCTGCCATATTTGGAAATTATATATATATATATGGCGTAACAACAGTACCATCACTGTTACTCTTCGCATTGAGTAAGTTTGCTTTGCAAGTTATAGCAGTGTTAATGAACTTCTTAGGAACAGTCTGAAGGGAAATGAAAAATAAAATATATTTTGTTGTTAAGTGCCGTCGAGGCAATTCCAACTCATAGCAACCTTGTATAGAGTTTTCAAGGAGCAGCTGATGGGTTTGAACTGCTGAGCTTGCAATTAGCAGTCTAGTGCTTATCCTGCAGCACCACACCAGGACTCTAAAATGCATGTTTGTAATTTCTGTTATCTAACTATTAATTTACTAGTACTGGTGGTACTGTAGGATAAGCACTGGATTGGTAGCCTCGAGGCCTGTAGTTCAAACTTACCAACCAGTGTCTTCTCAGAAGAGAGATAAGACTTTCTGCTATCCTGAGGATTTCCAGCCTCGGAAACCTATACAGACAGGCTGACTGTGAGTTAGAATTGACTCGAAGGTAGCTTGTGGGTTTTGTGTATGTGTGTGTTTGAATATTCATTTAAGTTATTTCCTTGAGGTATTATTTTATTTCCTTACAGTGGGATATGTAAATATTTTTATAAAATATAATTTAATGTTCTGATAAACTCCTCTCCTGCATTCTGGGAAGGCAAATTTAGAAACACTCATTGTAAAACTGAAATATATTTTGCATAATAAATAAATATTGATTTTTGTGCCCTCTTACTGTGCCTAATACCTTATTTATTAGCAAACATAGAATAATATCAAGCACTGTGTTCCAGTCAAAAGACAGTAAAAATTAAATTCACTTGATACATAAATTTAAACTTTTTGTGTTGTTAAATGCTGCTGAGTATGTTCCTTATAGGGTTTCCTAAGCTATAAATCTTTGTGGGAGCAGAAAATCTCATCTTTCTCCTGAGGAGCAGCTGGTGGGCTTGAACTGCTTACCTTGTGCTTAGCAGTTCAGTACATCCTACAAAGTCACTGTGTTCCCCTGACATATTGTTTTTAAGTCAGTTCCAACACATAGTGACCCTGTATAAGGTTTTCAAAGCTGTATATCTTTGCAGGAACAGAAATCCTCATTTTTCTCCTGCAGAGCTTCTGGTGGACTGGAATGACTGACTTCGTAGTTGACAGTCCAGTGCTAACCGGAAACTAATGACATATATATATATATATATGGAGCTCTGGTAGCGTAGTGGTTACGAATCGGGCTGCGAACCTTAAGGTCAGTGGTTCGAAACTACCAGCCGCTCCG
>NW_006408618.1:4276502-4293866 GCF_000296735.1 Chrysochloris asiatica
GACTCGACGGCACTTAACAACAACAACAACAACAAATATATATATGTGGTTCTGCCACAAAATACAATTTGTATTTGTGATTATATATCTTAACTGCTAAATCACAATGTGTATGATAAAAATTGCTTATTAACAATCACTCTTCTTCATACTTTTTTATACTAAAACAACTATGTGTTAGATAAATATTAATATTCCCAGTTTTAAAAAATGTTTGCTATGTTAGCATTGCAGGAGAAAGATGAGATTTTATGCTACTACAAAGATTGAAAGCCTTGGAAACCTTATACAGGGTTGATAAAGAGTCTGAATAGACTTTGTTGTTGTTATGTGCCGTGGCGTCAGTTCCGACTCATAGCGAGACTAGATGGCACTTAACAACAGCGAATATTAGTATTGTATTAAATTATTACCCATATTTGTAGTAACTGGTTGCGAGATTGTGCCCCTGTGTATTCTAAACATATTTTAAAGTTAAAGTTATAAATGTTATTGTTTACAAAATTTAGGATATCACTTGATAGCAAATGCTTTACAATTCAAAAGTAACCTGATTGACTACAGTGCAGTGGTCCACCTTTTTTAGTTTCCTTGCTTTTGAATGTCGTTTGAGGTGGGAGTTCCCATTGATTATTTACGAGGAGTATACAAGAGTTTATCTTAGTGTTTGTGTCACAGCAAAGAGCATTGCAGGCCTTCCTGGCAGAAGTTGCTGAATCAGCAGACGTGGAGTACACAATGGTTCTCTCAGAATGGATAAGAGAGCCCATCCTTACCCAGTAATTGCTCATATTGGATCCCGTTGTATATTGGGTAAATGTAGCAAGAGTTAGACTCTTGTACTTCTAAGAAACCCTCAGAGATAAGGAGTTTCAATTATCAGTCACACCAGAGTAGACCCTAGGAGACACAGGTGTCAACAAAGGTGCTGAAGTGATAGGGAGCTTATAGCTTAAACAGTCTTGTGTGGGCACCCTTGGGACCCTGTGGGAACTTTATGTCTGGTTAGTACATTCTCCTGCACTGGAGCTGGTATCAATTTCATTAGGTTCCCTTTCACTGCACCACTTCCCTTACATCTCCATCTGCTGGCATCTATGGGTATAGCTATAGATAACTGGTTGTTGTTAAGAACTGTGAAGTCGGTTCCGACTCATAGTGAACCTGCACAGGGTTTCTGAGGCTGTAAATCTTTACGGGAACAGAAAGCCTCATCTTTCTCCTGCGGAACAGCTTGTATTTTCAAACTGCCAACCATGAGGTTAGCAGCCCGATTCATAACCACTTCACTACCAGAGCTCCTTAGATAACTGGTACCCCTGTTGAATGTATAAACACATGCTTACCTTGCTTAGTGGATGATCCATCCCTGGACATATGTTGTTTTTGTTGATGTTAAGTGCTGTCGAGTCGGTTCCAACTCATAGGGCTTCTGAGGAGTGGTTGATGGGTTTCAACTGCCAGCTTTTTGGTTAGCAGTCCAGTGCTTATCTTATAAAGCTACACGAGGACTTCCTAGGCATAAAAAAAATTGTGGAAAATTGCTGTTATCTTTTCATTCTACTTCTGTATGAATTTTTTTAATCCCCCTTTTAGAATAGAAATGTGATTTTTTTTACACCAAATTTATAGGACATTTTTGGAATTAATCTTAAGAACAATGTGAAAATACAATATTTTAACCTGGAGAGTGACATGGTCTAGTTTGCATTTTTGAAAGCACACCTGTCTACTGTGTGGATAATGGATTGAAAAAAAGGTCACAAAGTACCAAGAATGACCAGTGTTTCTATGTCAGAAAGAACTCGACGGCACTTAACAGCAACAGCAATAGTAGTTCATAAGGAGTTCTAGTAGCACTGTAGGCTAAGCACTAGACTGTTAACCACAAGATCAGTGGTTCAAAGCCATTTGCTGCTCCTCAGGAGAAAGATGAAGCTTTTTGCTCCCATAAAGATTTCCAGCATCTGCAATCTTATATGTGTTTGCTGTGAGTTGGACTCAACTCAGTGACACTGGGTTTGGATGTTTTGGTTTATAGTAATTCATTCATAAGATAATACTAGTTTACTTAGGACAAGACATTGGAATGGAAACAAGTAGTTGAAGAAAAAGATAAATTTTGAATGCATACACCTTTTGGTGTCTAATTTAATATATTAAAAACTGCTTTTACTTTATTCTCTCTTTTTTTTTTATGTTACTATATTGCTTATGTGATTATCTTTGGTGGACCTTTGTTGTTGTCTGCCATCTAGTCTGATTCGTAGTGCTTCTGAAAGGCAGAAAAGAACTGCTCCATAGGGCTTCCAAGGCCCCATGCTTTGTGAGAGGTTTCTACCATTGAGCGGCTTTTGAGTTCGGACTACTGACCAGTTGAGCATTTAACCACCAGGGCTCCTTTTGATTGCCTACTATTTATCTTATTTACGCACAATGACTAATGCTCCTCTCTCACTTTGCTCTTTAGGTCCTATGTTGTGTGAATTGATTGGGTGTTAAATAATGAAATATTCACACATATAAAGGAATTGATGAAATATATCAAAATTATAAATAAAAAATCAAGTGCCTGTGATGTATTTATACTATCTCATAAAATAACACAGTTTGGATTGCTAGAAATAATTATGAAGGAATTCCAAATGACAATTCTTCTTAGATGTTTCATGAGTAGCATTTATCAGTTGAATGAAGAAATAAGTGGTTAATAATGATAGTAAAAAGAATGGCAATAATAAAATACTTAGTGAGGCCCTGAATTGAATTGAGGAATATGTGTAATATAAAAATAAAGAATGCTTTATTTTATGAGTTATGTGAATATATGGTATTGATGCTTTTTTATTATTAGAGTCTAAGGAGCTCTGATAGCATAGTGGTTATGAATTGGACTGTGAACCGAAAGATCAGCAGTTCGAAACTACCAGCTGTTCCACGGGAGAAAGATGAGGCTTTCTGCTCCCGTAAAGATTTACAGCCTCGGAAACCCTGTACAGGGTCGCTATGAGTCGGAATCGACTCCATGGCACATAACAACAACAAGGCTATATGTAGATTTGTTCTTATTATACACAGGTCAGAAAAAAAATCGGGAAAAAGAAGATAATTGAGGGGCTAATTTGTTCTTATTATTGTTAGGTACCATCAAGTCGGTACCTACTCATAGCGATCCTATCCACAACAGAATGAAACATAGCCCAGTCCTGGGCCAACCTCACTGTTGTTGCCATGTTTGAGCCCATTGATGCTGCCACTTTGCCAGTCCATCTCACTGGGTGTCTTCCTCTTTTTCTCTGACCCTATACCTTGCCAAACATGATATCTTTCTCTAGTGACTGGTCCATCGTGAAGTTATGAGAGAAGAAGTTTGGCCATCCTGGCTTTTAAGAAGCAGTCTGGCTGCACTTCCTCCCAAACAGATGTTTGTTCTTTTTGGCAGCCCATGGTACTTTCAGTATTCTCTTCCAACACCATAACTCAAATGCATCAGTTCTTCTATGATCTTCCTTATTCACTGTCCAACTTTTGCATACATATGAGGTTATTGAAAATACCATGGCTTGGGTCAGGCGCACCTTAGTTCTCAAGCTGACATCTTTGCTCTTCAACACTTTTAAAAGGTCTTGTACATTGGCTACCCAAAATGGGGGGATACAAAGGCAAGAGGTGACAGGGTTCCAAGCTTCCAAAGAGGGAGCCTAAATCCAGAGGGCACAGAGGAAAGTAGAATCTCCATTGAGTAGTATACAATCTGTCTGGGCAGGGCTGATGAAAGGAGATGGGGATAGGTGTCTTGTGGCACAATAGTGAATAATTGCTATGAGGATTGACTGTGAGGGTTGTAAATGTAAAGGTAGACATTTAGTAGCTAAAGGAGGGGAGTGGTTGACTTTGCAGTTCAGGAGTTGAGGTCCCTGGGACCATCAAGGGAGAAGAGCAGAGTGCCGGACCCTACCCAGAGAAACAGTGATGCCAGAGATGGAGGCAGAGACAATGATGTGGAGAAATGGAGTGGCTGGGGACTCGAGACCCAGAGAGAGAGAGGGGCTGTGTGCTGATGAGTCAGGGGAAGGCCTACAGGGTATACCCTTTGGTTATTTGATGATGCATGGAGGGGATTGTAATCATGGCAGTGAAAGGATATACGATAAAGCTAATGTTCTCCCATGTAAACTATCACATAATTTACAATAAAACATTTTAAAAAAAAGTCTTGTGCAGCAGATTTGCCTAATGCAATACATCGTTTGATTTCTTGACTGCTGCTTCCGTGAATGTTGATGGTTGATCCAAGAAAAATGAAGTCTTTGACAATTTCAATCTTTTCTCCAGTGATAAAAATGTTGTTTATTGGTCCAGTGGTGAGGATTTTGTTTTCTTGACATTGACATGCAATCCATACTGAAGGTTGTGCTCTTTGATCTTCATCAGTAAGTATTTTAAGTCCTCTTCACTTTCAGCAAGCAAGGTTGTATCATCTGCATATCGCAAGTTGTTAAAGAGTCTGCCTTCAATCCTAATGCCACGTTTTTCTTCATAGAACCCAGCTTCTTGGATTATTTGCTCAGCATACAGGTTGAATAAGTATGGGGAAAGAATACAACTGTATCACACACCTTTCCTAATTTTAAACCATTCAAAGTTCCCATATTCTGTTTGAACAACTGCCTCTTGGTCCAGGTACAGATTCCACATGAGCACAATTAAGTGCTCCACAATACTCATACTTCACAATGTTGCCCATAGCTTGTCATGATGCACACAATCGAAAGCCTTTGCGTAGTCAATAAAGCAGAGGTAAACATCTTTTTGGTATTCTCTGCTTTCAGCCAAGATCCATTGGACATCAGCAGTGATATCTCTTGTTCCATATCCTGTCCTGAATCCGGCTTGAACCTGTGGATGTTCTCTGTCATTGCATGCTTGCAGCAGTTTCTGTATTAAGTAAAACTTTACTCCCATGAGAAATCAAAGAGATTGTCAGGTGATTTCCGCTCACTATTGGGTCACCTCTCTTTGGAATGAGTGCAAATACACATCTCTTCCAATCAGTTGGCCAGATAGTTGTCTTCTAAATTTCTTGGCATAGATGAGGGAGTGCCTCCAGTGCTGCCTCACTTGCTTGAAAGATTTTAATTTGTAGTCCATCATTTCCCGGTGCCTTGTTCTTTGCCAATTCCTTTGGTGCACCTTAGATTTCATCCTTCAGTATCATTGTCTCTTGATCATATACTACCTCTTGAAATGGTTGAACATAGACCATTTCCTTTTGGTACAGTGACTCTGTGTGTTCCTCCCATCTTCTTTTGATGTATTCTGCATCATTCACTAATTTGCCCATGCTGTTGTTGTTATGTGGAGTAGATTCTGACTCATAGCGACCCTGTACAGGGTTTCCTTGGTTGTAAATTTTTACGGGAGCAGAAAGCCTCATCTTTCTCCCGCGGAACAGCTGGTAGTTTCGAACTGCGGACCATGAGATTAGCAGCCCGATTCGTAACCACTATACTACAGAGCTTCTTAATCCTTCAATAATGAAAGCCGAAGCTTGAAATTTTTCTTCCTTCAGTTCCTCAGCTTGAGAAATGGTAAGCGTGTTCTTCCATTTTGATTTTCTAACTCCAACTCTAATTTTCGTTATAATATTTGGCTTTGTC
The DNA here is from genome assembly GCF_000296735.1 of Chrysochloris asiatica. Classification (NCBI taxonomy): domain Eukaryota; kingdom Metazoa; phylum Chordata; class Mammalia; order Afrosoricida; family Chrysochloridae; genus Chrysochloris; species Chrysochloris asiatica. The sequence goes on from NW_006408618.1 coordinate 4,282,163, forward strand.
TTCTCAAGCTGAACTTTAAAATTTTCTGTTCAGCTCTTGTACCTCCACATTTCTTCCATTTTGCTTTAGTCTTTCTACCCTGGAATGCAAGTTTCCGAGTCTCTTCTGACATCCATTTTGATCTTTTCCTGTTTCTTATCTCCTTCCAATGACTTTTTGCTTTCTTCCTGTATAATATTATTGATGACATCCCATAGCTCGTCTGGTCTTCAGTCTTCTAGTATCTAATGCATCAAATCTCTTCTTCAGATTATCTCTAAATTTAGATGGGATATATTCAGGGTCATATTTTGGTTCTCATGGATTTGTTTCCATTTTCTTCAGCTTCATGTGAATTTGCATATGAGCAATTGATGGTCTGGTCCACAATCTGCCCCTGGCCTTGTTTTGGCTGATGATATGGAGCTTTTCTGCCATCTCTTTCCACATGTGTATTCAATTTGATTTCTGTGTATTCCGTCTGGTGAGGTCCATGTGTATAGTCATCTCTTATGTTGTTTAAAAAGGGTATTTGAAATGAACAAATCATTGGTTTTGCAGAATTCTGTCATGTGATCTTCAGCATAATTTATATCACCAAGGCCATATATTCCAACTACTGATCTTCTTTGTTTCCAATCTTTGCATTCCCATTGTCAGTGATTATCAGTATACCCTTATTACTTGCTTGATCAATTTCAAATTGTAGAAGTTGCTAGAATTCTATTTCATCCTCACTGGGTTAGTGGTTGGTGCATAAATTTGAAAAATAGTGCATAAACTGGTCTTCCCTGTAGGTGCATGGATATTATCCTATCACAGACAGCGTTGTACCTCATGACTGATCTGGCTGGATATCTTCTTTTTGACAATGAATGTGATGCCATTTCTCTTCAACTTGTCAATCCTGGCATAGGAAACCATGTAATTATCCGATTCAAAATGGCAATTTCAGCTCACTAATTCCTAGGATTTCGGTATTTATATATTCCATTTAATTTTTGACAATTTCCAATTATTTTAGATTCATACTTTGTACATTCCAAGTTCCTATTATTAATAGATATTTACAGCTGTTTCTCTTCATTTTGAGTTGTGCCCATCAGCAAATGAAGATCCTGTGGGCTTTACTCCCACGTGCTTTACTCCACACGCGTCATCACGGTCAACTCTACTTTGAGGAGGCAGCTCTTTCCCAGTAGCATTTTGAGTGCCTTCCAACCTGAGGGCCTCATTTTCTGGCACTATATCTGACAGTGTTCCTCTGCTATTCATAAGGTTTTCAGTGACTAAATATTCAGAAATAGTTCATCTCTCCTTCTTCCTAGTCTGTGTTTGTCTGGAAGCTCGTCTGAAACCTGTCTACCTGGGGGGTGACCTTGCAGGTATTTAAAATACCTGTGGCATAAATTCCGGAATCACACCAACTCACAAGACAGCACAGTATGACAAACTTACAGACTCGTGGTGGAAGGGGCTAATAGAGTCACTACAAAGAATAAAATTACCTTTATAGAACCATTGAAGCTTCCTTAAAAAAAGAAGGCTATCATATCATATACCTTTGGAAGCATATACAGTTACTGATTATTTACTAGTTTTATACTCCGATACTTTCCTTTTTTTCAAAATAAAGTTGTCAAATTAAAGCACTCTAGTAATTGAATGTCATTGAATGGGATTTTTCTTTTTGCCATTTTTATTTATTTTGGAAATACTATATTTCTAAACTTTAAAAAAAATTATGTGAAGTTTATACTTTTAAAGGAGTCCGGTGTGCTGTAGGATAAACACTGGACTACTTACTGCCCATTAGGCTGGTAGTTCAAACCTACCAGCCAATTCTTGGAAGCCCTATATAGGGTCACTATGAGTCAAAATCTACTCAATAGCACTCAATAACAATACTTTTAAAATTTGTTGATATTTTGGTGACTTCAGGTAGCTTGGTAATTGGTAGCATTTTATTTTCATTCATTTTTTGCAATACAACTTACTGGTTAGCTTGTCTTTGTGTGGTGCTGTGGGTTACGTGTTAGACTGCCAACGTCATTGTTAGTGGTTCAAACATACCAGCTGTTCCATGGGAGAAAGATGAAGCTGTCTACTTCCGTCAAAATTTACAGTCTCAGAAATCCTTCATAGGGTCACTAGGAGTCAGAATTTACTCAATGGTAGTGAGTTTTTGATTTGTTTGTTTCTTTTTCATGTGGAATGTGCGACCTGTCTATAGTCACCAATATTATCCGATACAGATTTATCTTGAATACTTCCTGTACAAGAGAATTTTTGATAAGACATTATTTGATTTTTCATGCTCCTAGGTATATCCATAAGGTCACTGAAGAGCCCTGGTGGTGCTGTAGATAAACACTGGACTGCTAACCACAAGGTCAGCTGTTCAAAATCCAGCAGCCGCTCTGTGGGAGTAAGATGAGACTTTCTATTCCCATAAAGATTTACAACCTTGGAATACAAGGTCATTATGAGTTGGAACTGAATCAACAACATTTAACTTTTAATGACAACAATAGGGTCACTGTGGGTCTACCAGCTGACAGAGGGGTAAAAGGTTAAAATGCTTCTATGTAAGTACTTTCTACTTTTTTAAACTTAAATATAAATATTTTCTTTCATACCGAAACATAATATTCATTGAATATTGTTATTTTAATTTGCCTTGTAATTTTTTCTATTAATTCTTGGTATACACTCACATGTCTAACATAAAATACAGAAAATAAAAAATATTTTGAAGAAATGCAGTCACCATTCTTTTTCACCTAAATCCCTTAACAAAAGAACTTAATAATAACCTGATTTTTCTAAGGCATTTCAACATGGAGGAAATCATAGGGCTTTTTAGTCTTTATAAATAATGTTCCTGAAATAGAAAATGATTATTAGACATTTACTGACTGGCAGCAAACACTATATCTCTGTGGTATTGCGAATGAGAATTTTGACCTGTTTGAATCCTGGTTTTACAACTTGATAGTTACAGGCAAGTTATGATTACTTTCTCTAGTATTTGCTTTCTTCTTTACAACAGTGGCAGTGATGCTGCTTCATTCATAGAGAATGTAAGCTTTTATAGTGAAAAAATATATAAAGCACATAGTTCATTGCTTGGCACATTGAACATGCTCAACAAGTGTTAGTTTCCTTCAATTTCAACCTTTATTTTCCTAATTTATTTAATTATTTCTGAGTCACCTTTGAGTCTTGGTGTGGCTCTGTGGGTTAATGCAAAACTGGTGTGGACTGCAAGGTCAGTAGTTCAAGCTCACCAGCCATTCCTGTGGGTTGCTATGGGTTGGAACCTACTCGACTGCACTTAACAACAACAACAATGGTGTCCTGATGTGGCACTGGACTGCAAAGTTGATTTGAACTGCAAGGTTGGCGGTTCAAACTTACCAGCTGCTCCTTGGAAACTCTATGTAGAGTTGCTGTGGGGCAGAACCAACTCTATGGCACTTAACAACAAGTCACTTTTAAGAAAAGTACTGATCCTATAAGAAACTTGTTTAAAATAGTGGATGTTTGTAAGTCAGAACAAATGGAATTGTGTATAACTTCCATCAAGTATTTGAGCATTATTTACTTCTAACTTGGGTATGTATAGTTCAAACATTGTGTGACAAACTTTTTGAACCTTGGACCCTTTTTTCTGTTAGGAAATCAAAAGTAGATTTAATAGTGATTCTGTCGGTATCTAATGCCCTTACTATTCTGAATCTTATTTGACCTTCAGTATGTCCCCAAATTGATTTTAGTATAGTTGTGTTAGTTCAAATGCATTGTGTAATTAAATACATCAAAATTAGAAATTTTGTGTGGGTGTGGCAAATATTGGAGAGATTAAGAAATGACTTAATTTCTATTAATAAAAATATAACTATTTTAAAGAGAAAATATAAGGCATATCATTTGAACTTACGAAGAGTCGACTGTTTTTTAATAATTAATAAGTTTTTTCTGCCAATGAGCATTAGATTACTGCTGACTTTTTAGTGTCATAGTACCTTGTTGTAGTTCCTCTACAGGGTTTAAAGGTGTATGACCAGTTTTGGATTTTTTTTTCTTCTTCTTCTGCCCTATTCTGGCCAGAGGATATAATCTTTGCAAATGCTATAAGGAGAATGTCTCCAGAAGTTCTTATATGCCATTAATATATTATGAGGATCGGTCAGTTCCATTGTCTTCTTTTGTCAATCTTGATCGGAGCTTGCCGAGTAAGTCTATAAGCCTGCATGTGCCTGGCAACTGTTACCTAGTGACAGTTTCAGCTGCAGTAGCCATTGGCTGTGCTGTCGATTGGGGCAGGAGGACCGAGTCACCTTTTTGATGGTGAGTTCTTCTGCATCAGTCGGGATGAGGAGGAGGAGCAGGGCTCCGGCTCAGGTGGGGGCAGTGATACTGAGAGATTGTGAAGAATATACTGATGGCATCCTTGTAACTGCATCACAGTAAATCGGACTTCTGAATCAAGCAGCCCAGCCTAGCAGCTGATAAGAGTGAATGTAGGTGAGAAGCATTACCTTATTCTTGTAACAAGAGAACTATTTTGTGATAAGTGAAACTGGAATGCACAAGGAAGAATATCCTGTGGATATTATAAAAGAAGAAGGACTTCCTTGCATGACTTGGTGGTGCACGGAGAAAATAACTTTCAGAAGAATGCTTTCTATTAAGCTGCTGCATTGTTCCTGAAGGAAATGGTTTTCTTTCTAGTGCACATTATTTCTTCAAAAGGTGTAACAGTGAAGACTGACAAGACTCTGAGAAATGCCTGTACTTAAAAAAAGACTTTTGACAAATGCTAATCTGCTATCAGAATGACCTTGGAAGCCTTTTTGATGGATTGCTTCATTCTAGCCTGCCAGCTTTTCAGTATTTCAAACTCTAGGATTTAAACTCATCTTGACGATTTTAGAGACATTTTAAAACAAGACCATCTTGTAACCTACCTAATGGCCCCTGTATTAATTGAGCACTTGCTCAAAATAGAATACAAAAATAGAAGAGGCATTTTCTTAACATATGGCTGCTACATAACTGCAAATATAACAAACAAGGTAATTTTCCACTTTTAGAAAATTCAGTTGAAGTAAGAATTTAACATGTTAATCATCTAGTGAATAGGTATAATAACATAGAATATGAAGCCTACCTTAAATATCTAAGTAATAAATAATGGCAACATTTCTATCAGTTCAGAGTGTGTAGGAAACTTCCTATTGTTTTCTAAATTTCGTATATATTTACATATATATGAGATACAGGTATGGTTGCAAAGGGGAGAAACAACTTTGGGCTATACATTTTATCAAGCTTTATTATATGGAAGGTAGCATATGCGATAAAGTTTTTTCAGTTATGATGCTGAAATTAATAGCAATAAAGAGTGCTTTTCTTTTTGAAAAGGAAGAGACATAAATTTAATTACTGCGAATAGCACAGTAACTGTAAAAGACTAAAATTGTTTTAATCAGAATGCTTAGAAAAAATATGCATACAGACTTCAAACTTCAAAAGTCCATCTTTCTTTTGAGGGGTATTAACCTTTGTATATTATCTTCTCTTCCTGAAATGCATCTTTTTTTCTCCTGAGAGTTAAAGGGCAGCTTGGTTCTGCTCCTTTGTGCCCCTATAGAGAGGCATCTTGTGGAATTAACTTTGATGCATTATTTTTCTTAGCTCTTAAAAAGATGAGAGCAATAGATCATGAAGATGACCCACCAGCATCAAACCCTGAACTGAGTCTAAAGATCCCGTTTGCCACAGTGAACTTTTTCTTAGGTTTCCATCTAAATATGAAATCTTAATTATTTAAATTCTAAAATATGAATCCACACTTAATCATTGTTAAAACAGCAAAACCAAGGCAACTTAAGACTTTCTTTTTCTCATTCTTTCTAATTGATTCTCAAGAAACTACCTTTTTCAGGAAAACAAACAACCCACAGAAGCTTTTCTTTTCTGGTAACTAGGTATTCTCCACACCACACACAACTCGCCCCCCCCCCTTTTTTTTTATACAGATTTAATGTTTTTGTGGTGTAAGGTAATAAGAAATCTGTTTTCTCTAGAAATGCCTTGTCTCTGCAAAAAGTAGTTTGAGAGCATTGGCAGAAGCTAATCAGTGACCTTTTTTCACCCCCTTTCTAGCTTGTTCCCCTCCTTACCCACTCAAAGCTGAGGTGTGTCACTGCTGCGCTGAGGCTGATGAAGAGACTTGAGCAGTTCTCTGGGATGCTCAGCTGTGACAGAAGCTCTGATACTGTCTACCAAGGCAGATTCTGAGACATTCGTGTGCAGAGTTTAACAGCTGCTGGGCCAGGCACCTGCTTGCTATAGTGGAAGCAGCAGGTTTCCTTATTCCCAAGCCATGAATGAATCTAGGTGGACGGAACGGAGGATCCTGAACATGAGCAGTGGCATTGTGAATGTATCTGAGCATCACTCCTGCCCACTGGGATTTGGCCAATACAGTGCAGTGGACGTCTGCATTTTTGAGACAGTTGTTATTGTCCTGCTAACTTTTCTTATTATTGCTGGGAATTTAACTGTCATCTTTGTCTTTCACTGTGCTCCACTCTTACACCATTATACTACCAGCTATTTCATTCAGACAATGGCATATGCTGATCTTTTCGTTGGAGTTAGCTGCTTGGTTCCTACTCTCTCACTTCTCCACTATTCCACAGGCGTTCACGAGTCATTGACTTGCCAGGTGTTTGGATATATCATTTCCGTTCTAAAAAGTGTTTCTATGGCATGTCTGGCTTGCATCAGTGTGGATCGCTACCTTGCAATAACCAAGCCTCTTTCCTACAATCAACTGGTCACACCTTGTCGCCTGAGAATTTGCATCATTTTGATCTGGATCTACTCTTGCCTAATTTTCTTGCCTTCCTTTTTTGGCTGGGGGAAACCTGGTTACCACGGTGACATTTTTGAATGGTGTGCCACCTCATGGCTCACCAGTGCCTATTTTACTGGTTTTATTGTTTGTTTACTTTATGCTCCCGCTGCCTTTGTTGTCTGCTTCACTTACTTCCACATTTTCAAAATTTGCCGGCAGCACACCAAAGAGATAAATGATCGAAGGGCTCGTTTCCCAAGTCATGAAGTGGATGCCTCTGGAGAGACTGGACATAGCCCTGACCGTCGCTATGCCATGGTTTTATTTCGGATAACCAGTGTATTTTACATTCTGTGGCTCCCTTATATCATTTACTTTCTTCTAGAAAGCTCCCGGGTCTTGGACAACCCGACACTATCCTTCCTCACAACCTGGCTTGCTATAAGTAATAGTTTCTGTAACTGTGTAATATATAGCCTCTCAAATAGTGTTTTCCGGCTAGGCCTCCGAAGACTGTCTGAGACAATGTGCACATCATGCATGTGTGTGAAAGATCAGGAAGCACGAGACCCCAAGCCAAGGAAACGGGCTAATTCCTGCTCCATTTGAAGAGCCTGCACAGTAAATCAAATGTAATCTGACAGTGGTTTTGTGTTGTATTCCTGATTGCATTTGGAATTTTGCCACCAGAGAAATATTTGCCTGAATAATTGTGAAATGAAGGATGAAACTAAAGATTTCTTCTATTTTCCCGCCCTTTTCATGGAAAAAAACAGCTAAAGGATGTGTAGAGGTTAATCTCATGAGGTAATGATAGCATGTGAGTATAGATGTGCAGTAAGAAGAAAAATTAAGCACTAAGGATGAAAAAAGTATCTCAAATCTTCCACAGGACATGAAGTAATGGACACATCTGAGCAAACCTCTGCATCTCTCCCTCTCTGAGTGAACTTTCTCTGCCTTGTCTTTGTCTCTCTTTCTATCTTTGTCACTCATTCTCTTTGTGTTTGTGAAAGCTATTACTTATACACATTTCCCTTTCTAGAAAAATGCTGCATATTATATATGTGGCAAAGTACAACCTTTTGCATCAAAGTGTACTTTTAAACACAATAATCTACTATCTGTAGATGGTGTCTCCCTGAAGGGTACCTAGTAAGTGTTCTTGCCAAGCGCCCCTTTGCTTGTTTTTGTAATGTTCTCTGCAGCACAAGTTTTCTGCTACAAACAAAAAGAAAAGCAGTGTTATTTTTTCTTTCGTGATAAATGACTCCTTCTTTCATCCTCTTCCTAAAAGCCTACTTTTTTTTTTTTTCCTTTTCTCCTGTCCATTTTCCTTGACTTGCTTCCTTTGGTACCTTAATCCTGAAGTGTCTTAGCTAATGAAGGAATCTACTGTATAAAGCAATCATAGTGTTAAATAATTTATTCCTTCCAACAAAGCAATCTAGTATCCTGTTTGGGAGATTGTGTTAAACAATTTTAATGGCTTGGAAACATTTTATCTGGTTCTTTTAAAGTTAGTTCATGTGCCTAAAATGATGTCTTTTGCTGTAGTAAAGCGTTTTTGTTTTGTTTTGTTTTTCCTTAAGAAGCCCCACAAATAATTTTAATTCATATGCATGGCACTCATCAAGCAGTGGGATATCACTCTTAATGCTGCTTAGAATGTCTTCTTTTTTTTCTTAAGTAAAATATTAATCATTTTGGTTTCCATCTACATTAACTTACCTTTGTGTCTGCCAGTCGTTTGTGTGATATGTGTATGCATATACTATATTTTTTACAGCAAAGAAAATGTAAATTCTATTATGTGGTTTGTGCCTGCTGTTTTCTTAGCACAATAATAGATCAATGTTGTTTAAGCTCTCAAATTGGAAATATATATACAGAACTTCCTTTAAAGGAAAAATACTTTGTGTAGTTGTTTAGATATTTATATTAGACCAAGCTGCATTCTAATTGCTGCTGAGAATACAATATAACTAGCTATCGAATACAGGTAAGAACTGTCAGTATTTTCTTTTGTACAAATCTGTTTTTAGATTTAGAGATTAAAGTAGTTTATTTTTTAGTGTGGTACACAAGATAGTGTAATAAATTGCCAGGGGTTTTGATGCAGCAAAATGGGCATCTGGGAAGTTGCTAATACAGCAGGTGTGAGCAGTAAAACATCTAAATCTTACTTTTTTACTCTAAGTTTCTGAAAGATATTTTAAAATTTATATCAAACTACTGAGAATTTTTCTCCTCAGCATTTTTGATTTCTTTGTTTTATGAAATGCATTTAATGAAATGTGCCTATGACTCTTCATATCGAAGCCAACCATGTTTGTGTTCTGGTGGTTTGACTTTGGAGAATCTTTAGTAGAATTGTTATTGTTTTATTGAGGTTGTTCTGAATCACTGTATATTTTTAAACATGTAAGAGAGGTTTAAAATAAAAGAATAAAATAGTATTCTATATATCAAAATTCAGACTTGGCTTCGGTTTAATAAAAGATCTACTTAGAACGAAAGTTTGTGTGGGAATCAAAACTTACATCATTTCTGTGGCTTGGGTTGTTTATATTTGTTCTTGTCCCTTATTTGCTGTTGACATCTTGGATAAATGCAAAAATGTCTTTGAAGTCCACACTAAAGAATAATAGTAATGCTACCTTTTCACATCATAAATAGAATCTTCCACATTGTACCTATCATTTGGGAGTCAGATTGGATTCCTATAGTTTGGAATTTAGGAAGAACCCAGTAGATCTCTGCAGAAAACTGGAGGCCATGCCATTGTGTTTTCCCCTTCTGTTTTTTTGTCGTAATAAGTAATAACAACTATGTGCTAGGGTTGGTGTCATGCTGTAGGATAAGCACTGAACTGTTAATGGAAAGGTTGGTGGTTCAAACCCACCAATCGCTCCAGAGCTGACTTGACGACATTTAACAACATATGCTAAGCACTGTGTTAAGTTTTACATATTGTTTTTTTGTTGTTGTTATTTGCTGTGGAGTCGGTTCTGACTCATAGCGACCCTGTACAGGGTTTCTGAGGCTGTAAATCTTTATGGGAGTAGAAAGCCTCATCTTTCTCCCGCGGAACAGCTGGTAGTTTCTAACTGCTGACTGTGAGGTTAGCAGCCCGATTCGTAACCACTGCTACCAGAACTCCTTTTACATATAGGAGGGGGTCTTCAAAAAGATTCAGAAAAAATTCTGTTATGTTGTAATTCCATTTTCCTATGAAATTTTTGAAGCCCCCTTGTATTATCACATTTACTCCATGTTACAACATTTGAAGAAGGTATTGCTATTATTGCCTTTATGTGGTGGTGGTGGTGTGCCGGAGAGTTGGTTCCAACTCATAGCAACACTGCATAGGGTTTCTGAGGCTGTAAATCTTTACGGGAGCAGAAAGTCTTATCTTTCTCCCGGGGAACCAATAGTAGTTTCTAACTGCTGACCATGAGGAAACTAAAGAAAAGTGATTTATCTAAGGTCATTCAACTTATCTGGCAGTAGCCAGCACTTGTATGGTTAGCCACTAGGCTATATTGACTTTATTTTCCAAAAGCCTTCCAACCTTTGTACCTCTTCCTGTGTCATTTCTCTATAGAACTTTTATGAGTGTTATTTCTTTTCTTCCCCACCCTACATATTTCACATCTATACTTCCCTTATCTTGTGATATTTTCTTGATCTTGCAAGTCCCTTTTATTAAAACTACAATTGAAGAAGTCCAAACTTGTCATTTTAGCCTATGATCATACCAAACCTTGAGGCATAGCATTTGCTTAACATCAATTTTGTCATTTTTGTTAAAATTTTCTTAAGTGACTTTTTCAAATTTCCATAAATTTATTACTGAAAAAATATTTTTCAAAGTGGAAGACTTGGAGAAGGTAGACTTTATCATAGGTTATACCTCATGAGAGACAAGTTTTAGGGTTAGGTTCTTCATGTATTATAATGTTTCATGTGCAACTCTAGGGCAAGTCATGTAACTTCCTTTGGACACATTTATATGTGTATATAATAAGATAATACTTATTTTGAAACTACTGTCTTTTGTAAATTAATGTGTTTTAAGAATAGAAAGCATAACCATTATTTCCATCATTGTATTATATTCTGTGGTAATTATCCAATTTAGACATAAATGACACTCAAAAAAATAATGCTGTGTTCTGTTACCTAGGAGTTTCTGATTTCTGTGGAGTTGTCCCTGAATAGAAGCAGTGTTAAAAGGTTTTATAGCTTACTAGTGTATGGAACCTAGACTGAAATCATGGCCTTTATAATTGTTTGACCTTAGATAGATACTGACGTTCCAAAACCTCAGTTTCCTCATCACTAAAATCTAGAGTTTTGTACTCCCTATTTGGGTGGTTTTGAGGATTAAATGAAATAGTGCTGTTTTTGTGCTTACATACTTATATGCTTTTGTGCTTACAGCTCCTGGCACATAGAAAATGTTCAGAATCTGGTAGCTGCTGTTTTATGATCTTTGGAGCTGATGTATTCATTACCATCAAAACTTAAAGATCACCAATTAAAATTTAATAATGCAGTTGTTTTTAAGTGCCATAGAAAAGGTTCCAACTTGTCATGACCCTGTATAGGGTTCCCGAGGCTGTAAATTGTTTTGGGAGCAGAAAGACTCATCTTTCGACCATGAAGCAGTTGGTAGGGTTGAACCACTGATCTTGTGGTTCAAAGAGCAGTGCTTATTCTACAGATTCACTGCGCACTACAATGGTGGTGGTAGTTATGTGCCGTGGAGTTGGTTCCGACTCATAGCGACCCTGTACAGGGTTTCTGAGGCTGTAAATCTTTATGGGAGCAGAAAGCCTCATCTTTCTC
>NW_006408618.1:4293966-4305162 GCF_000296735.1 Chrysochloris asiatica
TTTTTTTTGGACTTGCTTCAGGTGACAGTGGTAAAAGTAGGGTGAATTCAAATGATGGGTTAATATCTTAAGGTTTTAAGTATTTTAAGGTTTGCCAGATGATTTTAAGGGCAGCTAGAAATACTTCTTTGAAATCTGAATTTAGATTTAAAGCTCTATGTTGTTGTTGTTGTTGCTGTGTGCCGTGGAGTTGGTTCCGACTCATAGCGACCCTGTACAGGGTTTCTGAGGCTGTAAATCTTTATGGGAGCAGAAAGCCTCATCTTTCTCCCGCAGAACGGCTGGTAGTTTTGAACTGCCGACCTTGAGGTTAACAACCCAATTTGTAATGTGGCGCTGTGGGTTAATGTGCCAGACTGCAAAGCCGTTTGAACTGCAAGGTCAACAGTTCAAGTTCATCAGTCGCTCCTTGGAAACCCTATACAGGGTTGCTATGGCTCGGAACCGACTTGACGGCACTTAACAACAATGCTACCAGAGCTCCTTGTACACTACATTAGTCCCCTCTTATAGACAGTTTGCTTTCCATGGTTTCAGTTCCTATGTTCAACCACAGTCTGAATGTATATAAATTACATACTGTTCTGAGTACCATGATGAAGTCTCACATACCTCTGCTCTGTCCTGGAGCCAGCTTCCTCCTCCTCCACTGGGCCTGACCTTGGAAAACAAAGTTGACTACGCTGCACTGTGGCCAGCCAGTGTCTGACAAGTTAACACTGCCATAGTCTGGTTCAGTACTCTCCGTGGGTTCAAGGATCCACTTGGGGTCTTTCAACCTACCTCCTGTAGATACTGGATTTTTAAAAACAATAAATCCATTAAATATTGTTTTCAACCATAGTTTTTTTTTTTTTGTTTTTGTTTTTTCTTATTCCTTCAAATCTGTTTACACAGATTTGACTTTAATATGGAAAATACCTTAATTTCTGAAAGCTCATCTCTCAGGAATAGTTATGAAGACATTGTTTGAGAGTGGCAGTGGTGGTGGTTATGTGCCATGGAGTCAATTCTGACATGGCGACCCTGTATAGGGTTTCCAAGGCTGTAAATCTTTACAGGAGCAGAAAACCTCATCTTTCTCCCATGGAATCTCTGGTAGTTTGGAACTAGTGACCTTGAGGTTAGCAGCCCAACTTGTAACCTCTACGCTACCAGAGCTCCTTCATTGGAGAGTAAAGGTATCCAAATAAAGATGTGGGGATAAGATCAGTCAAGAATGATTCTGAAATTAACCTACCTTGTTTACTTTTTTAAAATGCTTAAAACATTTTTTTTTTCATCAGAGTGACAATACTAGGAAAGGACTAATCAGAGATGCCATGCCATGTTGGCTTTCACTTTTAATTTTCCTAATTAATCAAATGGATGGACTAAAAGATTGATAAGTAATGTTGCTCTGTATACACCAGAATGATATGATTTTTAGAAATTAATGAAGTCGCTGCTCTAAAAGACTATCCATTAAAGAAGCTAGCCAGTCATTGTTGTTAGGGTTTCCAAGGTTGTTCAAACCGACCTTGCGGTCCAGTGCTTTATCTCACAACACCACACCAGGTGCTGTTAGAGGGAAAGAAAAACAAACTTGTAATTGTGTGATATACAGATAAAAAAAGATCAAGATGTAGGGAATTTGCTAGATCACTTGCTGAGCGTCACCTCACCTACATTCAAATGGGGCCATGGCAGTATACAGGAGCATATGTTAGTGGGTCGGTGCTACATTCAGATGTGTGGGTTCCAACTGCTGCTCATTTTCCTAAACACGTTTAACTGTATAAAGATTAAGAAAGATAAGTAGAATATGTTATATTCTATGAGTATAAGCAAATATATAATGAAAAGAAAAAGAGAAAAACAGACTCCCTTCTTTGTATTTCTCATAGATGAAAGTTTTATCCAATGCTAATTTTGCTCTATAATTTAAAATAGTCATAGCTGTGGCTAGAAAAGAGAAACAGACTCCTTCTTAGTATTTTTCATAGATGAAAGTTTTATCCAATGTTAATTTTGCTCTATAATTTAAAATAGGCATAGCTGTTTTAGAATAGAGAAAACGGGTGACTTTTAAAGTATTAAAAATGGTGTGGCTAGGATTATCTTTTTTCTGTTATGTTATTATCTGTTTTTGTTTTCAAGTTTTCTTTTATAATGAGCATGCATTTCTTTTATAGCCAGGAACAAAAATTTATTTTTTTTAAATGAATTCTGGCTATTAAAAGTATTTTGACATCTCACAAAACAGCTTTTGCTGGCACACACATAACACTATCCAATAATGCCTCACTACTTTCGCCTTGTGGATATAGTTTATATAGTTTTCCAACTTCTGTAATATTGCTATTTCAGGTAGATTTTCCAGAGAAACTTGATGGTCTTCCACTTGCAGTATTATGTGCTCTTGACTTATTTTTGCATCAGTATAAACAATTTCAAGTGTTTTTTGCTGAATTTTAAATGGATCTCAATCACTATATGGTATTTTAATATGCCATTGATGGCACCTTCCAACATTTTTCACATCTTTAAATAACAGAAGGGTGATCTTACAGTAGAGAAATAGGTCCAGCTGGTGTGTTAACTACATTTCATAGATAGCAAGATTCTACTTTCAGTTCCCCATTTCTTAAAAAGACCATATCCATAGCTTTTTAATGACAGCTTTTGTTCCATACTCACTTATATTGATTTCCCGTGAGAGTGAAAAAAATCACAGTAATAAATTCACCATGATTGTTAAATCTGATAGATATTTAACATGAAAAGCATATGCCCTGTTAATACATTCACTGTGACCAGTAAGACCAAACTGGTGTTTGAGATTCTAAATTTGCTATATTTGTAGGTATTAATATAGAACATAATTATAGAAGTTATGGATGGGTAACATTTGCTAAAATTTTGAAAATTCCCAGAATGATAGATTATGCAAGAGAAATCTTACTAATCATTTATTAAAAAATTTGGACCCAGTTTTATTTTATGTTTTCTGTGTAAGCAAGTGCCAGTAAGCTTGAAGCCAGTTAAAAGTGTCAGATATACGTGATGAATTCAAGGTAATAGCATTCTTTTATTGTGAGGTGCACACGTACAACAGAGAGGTATATAACTGGCTTTCTAAACGTCATGTGTCTCTGCATGAAGTGCAAACTGGAGCAAACAATGAATTTCTTGTGAATTATGGCTGACACAAAGAAGGGTTCATGTACATGGGGGTTTCAAAACATCCTTGGAAAAAATCTATGATCTTTTCATTCCATTTTTCGATGCACTTTTTGAAGCTCCCTCGTACATTACTCTATACATGTAAAATGCAGTTTTAAAACATTTGCTTATGTTTCTAATAGAGTTCAAAGTTAAAAATTAGTGGAGCTAGATCATACATGTTTATGCTGATAGCTTGTGCACAGTTGTTCCATTTACTTTTTTGGAAATTGTATCATTAAAAATGCTCAAAATGTATCATATAAATGATACATTTGGAGAAGATTAAAAGATAATTTTGGAGAAAAAGGGTAAAAAAGTAAAAGAAAACAAAACATCCTGACAGTCTTTTAAGCAATTAAATCACATTTGGATTTTTCTTATTTTTGTTATTTTGATAAAGAAAAGATGATTCTATTTTTAGAATTGCTGGGTTTATCAATTTCAAAATAGAGCATAGTTTTTTTTATATGAGAAAGTAACTTGTATATAATGAATATCTTGTTTTTAATGAAATGCCCCTCTTGACAAAGGTCAGATTTTAAAATATGTTGCAATTAAAAAATACAAATAGAAACTTTTTTTTTTCTTTCTTCCTTAAAATAGATTTTGAGGAAAAACTTGATATGCCAAGAATTAGATTTTTTTCTCACTCTCTAATCCCATTGCCCTAAGGCAGGGTTGGGGGACCTTTTTTCTGCCAAAATATATGTTGTTGTTAAGTGCCGTAGAGTCAGTTCCGACCCATAGGACCCTGTACAGGGTTTCCGAGGCTGTAAATCTTTACGGGAGCAGAAAGCCTCATCTTTCTCCCACGGAGTAGTTGGTAGTTTCGAACTGCTGACCTTGCGGTTCACAGCCCAATTCGTAACCATTATGCTACCGGAGCTCCCTAAAACTTTGTTAACCTCCCCATTGGGGAATCGAACCCTGGTCTCCCGCGTGACAGGCGGGGATACTCACCACTATTAAGTTAAGTGCCATCGAGTCAGTTCCGACCCATAGTGACCCTGTACAGGGTTTCCGAGGGTGTAAATCACCATTATACTAACAAAGAAATATATACCATCATTCAAAGACCACACAAAATTATCAACTTAAAAATTAGCCTGCTATATTCGGTGAAACATTTAATTAACTCACCCCTCATGTGATGGCTTGAAGTTCTAGTGTGGCTCTATGGGCTAATGTGCTGGACTGCAAGGTCGGTTTGAACCACAAGGTCAGTGGTTCAAGCTCACCAGCTGCTCCTCAGAAGTCCAGGACAGGGTCATTATGAGTCAGAATTGACTTGACAGCACTTTACAACACAACAGCAGTGAGATGGCTAGACTCCTGGTGTGGAGCTGTAGGATCAGCACTGGACTGCAAACCACAAGGTCAGCAGTTCAAACCCACCAGCTGCTCCTTGGTAACCCTATACAGGGTCGCTATCAGTCAGAACCAACTCAATGATGCTTAACAACAACAGCAACAATGTGATGGCTAGAGTGCTGGTATGGTGCTGTAGGATAAGCACTCGACTGCAAGGTTGGTTTGACTACAAGGTCAGCAGTTCAAACTCACCAGCTGTTCCTTGGAAACATTTCACAGGTTGTTCTGAGTAGGAACTGACTTACAACAGCAATAACAATGTGATGGCTGGAGCTGCAGTTGCCTTGACAGGAACACACCAAATGATTTTGGGGGCCTTATCTATGAGTCAGAACTGACTCCACGGCACAAACCACCACCACCACCATCTGACCCTTGGGCTGGACGTCCCCCTACCCTGCCTTAAGAGAATCTTATAAAAAATATATGATGTACCCAAGATCTTAAAATTTTAATAGATTTTTAGGTATATTTATTTGGAAATAAATCTGGAAATGTGCATTTTCATATACATATTACATATAGAATGTATTACTGAAGGGCTGTAATGATGACTTCTGTTATTCCTACCACCAGTTTCATGTACAAGGAGAATTTAAAAATTCATGGAAAAATAGAGTTAAAAGATAATGAAAATTTTCTAGAACTTTTTGAAGCCCATCCTATCAGCCCTACTTTCTTTGTTTGTAAATGTGATTTAATACTTACAATTGAGCAAATGATTCCAATTTATTTGAGGACTGTATTCTGATATACTTTTAGAGTCCAGCACATCCACTGTTGCTTTTGTTATTGTTGCTAAGTGCCGTCAAGTCAGATCTGACCCATAGCGACCCTATACAGGGTTTCCGAGGAGCAACTGGTGAGCTTGAACCGTCAACCTTGCAGTTCAAATGACTTTGCAATCTGGCACATTAACCCACAGCGCCATGTTAGCTGCTGTTTAATCAGCTCTGACTCAGGGGACCCATGCACAACAGAAAGGAATGCTACCGTTGTAGTCCATGGAGATTTCCTTGGCTGGTTTTCAGAAGTCATTTGCCAGACCTTGCTTCCTAGTCTGTTTTAGTCTGTAATCTCCGCTGAATCCTGTTTAGCATCATAGCAGCACACAGGCCCAGTAGTTGTGATGGTTGTTGTTAAGGGCCCTTGAGTCATTTCCAACCCGTAGCTTAGCCTGTATGTTGTTGTTGTTGTTAAGTGCCATCGAGTCGGTTCTGACCCATAACGACCCTGTACAGGGTTTCTGAGGGTGTAAATCTTTACGGGAGTAGAAAGCCTCATCTTTCTTCCGCGGAGCGGCTGGTAGTTTTGAACCGCTGACCTGAAGGTTCGCAGTCCGATTCGTAACCACTACACTACCAGAGCTCCCCAGTATAGGGTTTCCAAAAAGCAGCTGGTGTGAGCCTGAACCACCAACCTTGCAATTCAAACCTGCTTTGCAGTCCTGTGCATTAACTCATAGTGCCAGTGTCAGCAAGGGAAATAAAGGTGTTTGTTTATTAATTCTTTGAATTCTATTCAAGTTATAAACTTGGAGAAGGAAATCTCTACATTCTCAATTTATGATTGTTGTTGTTAAGTCTCCTTGAGTTAGTTCTGACTTATAGTGTTTCCAGGTGTGGCTGGTGGGTTTGAACTGCTGACCTTGTGGTTAGCAGTCCAGTGCATGCCCTATTCAATGTCACACCAGAACTTCTTATAGTAATTATGGTGTTTAATGAATTTTGACATTGTTAAAGGTATACATTTGGATTTAAAGTAACATTCTTGAGTGGGATCACTCACGTCCCAGTTTTAAAATATTACCATGAGTTATAGTCAAGTGAGGAAAATGGAAACAGGTACTTGTCCCGCTCATCAAGTATGAGGAATAAGACCTTATTAGAAACTGCAAATTAAAATTTTAAATGATTTTGAGTACTATCTATGATACCCTTGCTATGGGATAACGCATTGGATCTAAGGTCAATTTGAACCACAAGGTCGGTGGTTTAAACCCACCAGCCTCTCCTTGGAAACCAATACAAGATTGTTGTTGTTATGTGCCGTGGAGTCGGTTCCAACTCATAGCGACCCTGTACAGGGTTTCCGAGGCTGTAAATCTTTACGGGAGCAGAAAGCCTCATCTGTCTCCTGCGGAGCAGCTGGTAGTTTCAAACTGCTGACCTTGCGGTTCGCAGCCCGATTTGTAACCACTACGCTACCAGATTGCTATGAGTCAAAACTGACTCGAAGGCACTTAACAACAACAAAAGCTTTAATGCGCAAGCACTATCTCATTTCACATAGGGATACCTGTGATAAGATTTTTTAGTGACCCTAAGACGATCAGAAGAGATACTACTGACCACATTTATGATGTAGCATTAGTAGTACTGGAGATAATGGTTCTTGATTAGTTTATTTATGATTGTTGGTACAGGATCTGGTCCTTGTTTGAGTAGAAAAAATAAAACTTACTTTGTATAGGAAAAAAATCCATGTGACATTTAATTTATAATTTATGGAGTAGAAAGGATTATTTTAGAATTGATTGTATGTTGAAGGCAAGATTTTGAGATCCCGGAAATTTTTAATGAGATGTATTATCAGTTCTGCTTATTGTTTTGATAAATCTTTAAACAACTTTTTGTCTGTAGAGAGTAGTAGAACATTGCAATCTTACCTTTCCTTTTAAAAATATGACAGTCAACTGCTAGATGTATTCAGAGATTTAGACTGAACTGAACAGTATTTGCTATGTATTTAAAAACTGTAACATTAATGATGGAGAGGTGTCAAAATCAACTACATTCACATGACTGCTTTTGAGAAATGATCATGTCATAGCCATGTACTTTGTGTTCTGAGCTTTTTTAGTAGTAAATTTACAATGTTCAGATCATTCTACTTTTTCCCTCTCTCTCAAACATTATGATAGAAAGGTTTTGAAGTTTCTGAAGACAGTGATTGATATATATTTGTATACAGTCTATGAAATATTACTTAAGGAATCAGAAAGGTCAGTTGGAATTAGTGGTGCTTAAATAAAGCGTTTTTATAATCCAGCTTTATTTCAATGAAATAGTATAATTACAGAAACAATAATAAAGGACATTAAGCTAGGCTAATTTTGAATGTGTTATAAATGTCCTTAGAAAAAACCTTTCTTGAAATAGTTTCTAGTAAGTGCACCAAATTGAATATAAATGAATCCTACTAAATTTTAAAAGTTTATCTTCTTAAATATTGAAAATTTCCATGACATTTTTTATTTACAACTGCTTAATTTATGCTGCTCATTAAAAGGGTTTTCAAAATTAATCATTGCAAAGTCCAAATTATTCAAATATAAATTAATTAGATTTGTTTTGCATTTCAAATCAACAAACTAAGATCATAAGTATTTTTGGATTGTGTTGTATGTTCAGGGAATGAATTGTGGTTTTGTAGGACACCTGGATCCTTATTAAGTAGTGGGAAACAAAAACTCATTTCTAGAGTTTGAGGGAGAGATTGCAGAAAAGTCTTAGAGACAATGCAGTCGATTGAAGATGTTACAGGGACTGATGTAGTACAAAAGACAAATTGACTTAAATATTTAGCCAGGTGTTTGGATGCTGTAGTCTGAAAGGATACCTTCAGATGTTTTAGAAGTTAAAGAGAAAGGAAAGGAAATTTTCAGTATTCAACATTGTATAAGAATGTTGCACGGAGAAATATATGATAAATTTGGGATGCAGTAAATAAAAAGGAATATTCTTTTATGTGGATTAAATCTGATTAGAGTAAAATCATTACCTTGGGTGTAAATTACAAACTTTGAGACTAGAACAAGAATATTAACTTGGATAGAAGCAGTTTGAGAGACTGGTCATGGGACATGTCCCACCAACTCTGGCGTTATCTTGACCAACTTAACTTCTTAAAGCTGTTTTCTTAATATTTACTACTTGATTACAGGTGAATCTCACTATGTGAAGATCATTTTTATGACAGCCAGGTTTTCCCTTGTCTGCCTTTCAATCTAGAGCTAAATATGTGATACCGACCAGATAGGTACAGGTACTTGTTATTAAGTGCCATCCAGTCAGTTCCGACTCATAATGACCCTGTACAGGGTTTCTGAGGAATGGCTAGCCCAAGAGACTACCGAATCAGGATAGAGGAGGATAGAGTCACTGTCTCTTGTAGCCTTTCTGGTATCTATATATTTTATGATTTATATCATATATTATTTTCCATTTTCTGATTGACATTTCAATAAATAGATTTTCAAGCTGCGTCCATACTGAGCATCATTTATCTTTATGACAGAACCATAGTCCATTGTATGTATAAGTTGTTGTTAAGCGCTACTAGTTGGTTCTGACTCATGACCCTGTGTAGGGTTTCTGAGGCTCTTAAACATTATCATGGGAGTAGAAAACTTTATCTTTTCTCTATGAAGTGGCTGGTATGCTTGAAATGTGAACCTTGTGGTTCACAGTCTAGTGCCTATCATGTGGAGCCACCGCACTCTCCCTTGTATGTATGGTGTATAGTACATTTTATCTATTCATCTATTGATGAACATTTTGCAGCTTTTATTTTTTTGATAATAGAATAATTTATGTGTTCATTTAAAAAATAATTTAGCAGATTGCTACTTTGTGCCAGAGTATATGGTAATTATATGCAAGATTATGAGATTTATAAGAAAAACAGATTTTCAGTTTTCTAAAAATATACAGACTTGTTGTTTTTAGTGCTGTTCAGTAGGTTCAGAGGAGATTCTGGGGAGTAACTAGTGGACTTGAACCACTGACTTTGTGGTTAGCAGTCCAATTCTTATCCTAAAGCACCATACCAGGACTTCAATATATAGACTACTAGGGCATATATCCTAGGGTGCCACACCAGTGGAATCCTGGTATGACACTGTACTATAAGCACTTGACCTCAAGGTCATTGGTTCAAACTCACCAGCTGTTTCTGAGAAACCCTATACAGTGTTGCTATGACTTGGAACCGACTCAACGGCACTTAACAACAAGGGGATATATGAACTGTATCTAGGAGCTCTGGTAGCGTAGTGGTTATGAATCGGGCTGCGAACCTCAGGGTCGGCAGTTTGAAACTACCAGCTGTTCCGCAGGAGAAAGATGAGGCGTTCTGCTCCCGAAAAGATTTACAGCCTTGGAAACCCTGTATAGGGTCACTATGAGTTGGAACTGACTCCACGGCACATAACAACAACAACAACAACATACAGAAACTACACTATAAAGTAGGATTTGTCAAATTGTAATCTGTGGGTGAAATCCAGCCACAGCTTATTGTAGGAAACGAAGTTTTATTGGAACACAGCACAACTATGTATTGTTATGTCTGCTTTCGTGCTATAATGGCAGAGATGAGTAGTTGTGATATGTTTTATGACCTGCAGAGACTAAAGTATTTATTCTGTAGTCCATTACAGAAAAAAGTTTGCTAATCCTTGATATGAGACATTTTAAATGCCCTTTATATAATATTGTTGTTAATGCCGTCAAGTCAGTTTCGACTCATAGTGACCCTGTAAAGGATATCCAAGGAGTGGCTGATGGGCTTGAATCTCTGACCTTGTGGTTAGCAAGCAGTCCAGTGCTTATCCTACAGTAGCACACCAGGATGTCCTGTATATTGTTGCTGTTAAGTGTCTCTAAGTCACTTCCGACTCATAGCAACCCTATAGAGGGTTACCAGGATGAACCACAAACCTTGCAGGGCCACACCAGGACTCCCTTTGTATAATACAATGAAATAATATTGTGCCTTTATTGGTGCTGTACGAGTTCTGGTGCTGTAGTAGTGTATTACACTTTGGGCTGCTAACTTCAAGATCAGCAGTTGGAATCCACCAGCTGCTCCATGGAAGAAAGATGAGGCTTTCTGTTCCTATAAAGATTTACAGCCTCAGAAATCCTATACTGGGTCTTGGTCAGAATAGACTCAACGGCACACAACCACACCCATCACCATTAATGCTATGGCATCTCATAAGAAGGAATGATTACTAACCTTGTATGCCATTTGAGTCTAATTCCGACTCAAGTTTTCTTACTCTGGAGAAGTTAGACCAGGAGTGGATGTCTGAGGAGCCAGAAATGCTATAGTCCAGCACCTTCCTCTTTGCTGCATCTTTAACATTTCTCTTACTCCACATAGTGGTTTGTATACAGTGCCTAGGCAATTATTGTCAAGTTGAGTGCAAAATACTCTTTCTGTAGTAAGTCATTTGTTTGTTGAACTGAATTGAATTTATCAAGATTTCTTTGGTTTCTCCTCAGGCATCCTTTCTCAGCCCCCCTCTAACTCAGCTAAAGATGTGGTTAGACTGAAGATCCTTTCCCTTCTATTTTTCACTGTAGTATAAATTGATTTGTTATGGGAAAAGAATACTTTGGGAAAATTGATAGATTATTAATATAGCTATTATTGAACATAAATATCTGTGTTGTTGTTGTTAGGTACCATCAAGTTGGTTCTGACCTGGAGCAACTCTATGCACAGCAGAATGTGTCAGTCCTGTGCCATCCTTACAATTATCTAAGCCCATCGTTGTAACCACTGTGCCAGTTCATCTCGTTAGGAGCCTTCCTCTTTTTGTTGACC
>NW_006408618.1:4305262-4308695 GCF_000296735.1 Chrysochloris asiatica
AAGGTCAGCGGTTCGAAACTACCAGCTGCTCCGCGGGAGAAAGATGAGGCTTTCTACTCCCGTAAGGATTTACGCCCTCGGAAACCCTGTACAGGGTCGCTATGGGTCGGACCCGACTCGACGGCACTTAACAACAACAACAACAACAACAACAACAACACTAGAAAGAGGTCATTTTCAGGAGATATGCCCAATCCAATATGTCTTTCTTAACTATTTCTTCCTTGAATATTGATTGTGAACCCAAGTAAAATGAAATATTTGACAACTTTATTCTTTTCTCCATTTATCATGATGTAGTTTATTGGTCAGTTGTGAGGAATTTTTTCTTTGCATTGAGTTATAATTCATACTGAAGGCTGTG
The DNA here is from genome assembly GCF_000296735.1 of Chrysochloris asiatica. Classification (NCBI taxonomy): domain Eukaryota; kingdom Metazoa; phylum Chordata; class Mammalia; order Afrosoricida; family Chrysochloridae; genus Chrysochloris; species Chrysochloris asiatica. The sequence goes on from NW_006408618.1 coordinate 4,305,627, forward strand.
GTTTTTTATATTCATAACTATCTACTATAATTGGATTTTTGTAATAGCTACACTGAATGGACTTGTAGGCTATTCTCTGAAAATAGTTTTTTTTTTTTTTTTGTATTTTTGGTGGAAATGTACACAGCAAAACAGATTCCCATTCAACAATTTTTATAAGAGAGGGCTTCAGAAATTTCATGAAAAAGTTCCACTGTCTTTTAATTACATTCTTCCACAAACTTTTTAAGCCCCTCTTACTATGTATTTATTTATCCCATGATTAAATTAGTTATCATTGGTAGTTTTATGCTATTTTGTCATTTAACTTATTGAGTTTATTTTCAATGAACTAAGTCTTTTTCATACCTGCTTAATTATGTATTCCTTCTCTCAACATGTACAGTGATTTGCATTTTTTCCTATCCCAATTTTAGACCATAACTCCCTTAAACCTCATCTTTCTAGACTTGGCTCAATCGTTGCAGCCTTACTGAAGCTAAGTTATATCTTTCAATACAATGGAGCTTCAAAAAGTTCATGGGAAAATGTAATTTAAAAAATAATGGAATTTTTCTATGAACTTTTTGAAGCCCCTTTGTATATTCATTAAATGTTTTCATATGTGAATACGAGAAACATATCTTTATTATATTAATCTAGCTAATTGGTTTTAAAAAATTAAACAATCTCAAGCCCTGTCTGTGCCAGGGGCCCCCACAACCATTCCAATATTTGGTGATTTATTGTTGCTGTTAGGTGCCATTGAGTTAGTGCCGACTCATAGCAACCTTATGTACAGCAGAATGAAACACTGGCCGATCCTGGGCCAACCTCACTATTGTTGCCACGCTTGAGCCCACTGATGCTGCCACTTTGCCAACCATCTTGCTGGGGGTCTTCCTCTTTTTCTCTGACCCTCCACCTTACCAAACATGATATCCTTCTCCAGCGACTGGTCCCTCCTGACAATACGTCCAAAGTATGAGAGATGAAGTTTGGTGATTTATTAAAAGGAGTCATTTGATTTAGCATAAAGTCATATACACAACTAAGATTTATTGCAGCAAAAGAATATAATACAAAATTAGAAAAGAGGCCAACTACAAGCTTTAGAAACCTTCTTCCAGTGGAGTTGCATGGACACACTTAATGTGTCCTCCAGCAACAGGCTTTGATAACATCTGTGAAGTGTTGTCTACCAGGGAAACTTATTAGAGACTCCATGCTAAGGTTTTTGTTAGGGGCTGGCCATGTAGGCACTCTCAGCCTGGCACCTGACAAATTTCCAGATTCACATCAGGAAGAAGATGTTTGTCATAAACTGTATTGTTTTGTACAAACAGTGTGGGCACAGTGAGCCACGCTTAACATTTAGGAAAGAAGTTTTATATCAGTGTAAGGACTAAATTGTCAATCAAATTCCCAGAAGCCAGCCAACAGCCAAAGGCCAACCTTGCTAGTAGACCTTTTTAAGGATAGGCAGTCTCAGGCTTGCTGTGTGAACTCTTCTCTGCACATTGTGATATGTTGACAAATGTATAGATGTATAGTATATATGTCTACAGTATGCACCTCATTACATTAATATATAGTGTAAGCATAGCATAAGTGTCATATTGGTGCGTTACCATTTTCTGTTTTACACTCTTAAGGGGGTTATTCTGGTCTGTGTTTTTATTACTTTATAGAAATAACTTTGAATGAGGACCTTTTTGATAAGATTAGTTATTTTTACAGTAGTTGTGAAGTGCCATGGAATCGGTTCCCATTCCTAGTGATCCTGCATAGGGGGTTTCTGAGACTGTAAATCTTTATAGGAGTAGATAGCCTCATCTTTCTGTCATTTATAATATACTTTACCTTATCACTGTGATGATGTTTTCTAAACAATACTTTAAGTGTCTAATTCTGGTAAGAATATTGCCTCTGCTTCTTGGTCTTGATCACTAATTCAAAATAGCTACAACGTTTCTAGGTTCCAGATCTCCAAATGTCTAAATTACAAAGGTACTCATACACCAGTACAGTGCAGCAAGTTATTGCCATATCAAGGCAATGTGCCTACATTGGTGCAGCCCCAGATGTACTTAGCTGGGTTCATCAACAGAGTCACCTTAGCAATGTAGTGAATTGTCTCGGGTCTGTCACAGATGGCCTGTTCTTCAGCCAACTCTTAATTATTATGTACTTGGAGGACTGATGTGTTGAAACTAGCTGTAGCACTTTGTAGTTATTCCTGAAAATTTTAATCTCAGTTTACTTGGCCTTTCCTCAGTCATAAATATGAGCTTTTTGACTCTTGTTAGAGATTTGAAAAGCTTACCATTTAGTTGTCTTTCAAGCCAACAATCATGATTTAGAACCCATGAGCATCATGAACAGAACTTAGCAAAAAGCTATTTAGTGAACACATTTTAAGTGTGGGCGTATGTGTGAATATCTAATTTCCTTTTTTTCCCCATTTATTTTCAATTATTTATTGAGATAATTGCCAAATAGAATGAAGCATAACGGTTCAGCCAGCATTCTAGAAAGAGACTGATTAGGGCTTTGATTTGGCCTCTTGTTACTCATATAATATCAGGCCTGTTAGGGAGCCTTGGTGACTTGATTTCCTCCCCTGTGAAGTAGAGTTAACAATTGTACCTGCTTCATGGGAGTATCTGAGATAATGAATATATATCCGCTATCACAGTATCTGGAGTCCTGGTGTGGCACTGTAGGTTAATGCGCCAGACTGCAAAGTCATTTAAACTGCAAGGTTGATGGTTCAAGCTCACCAGATGCTCCTTGGAAACTCTATACAGGGTCGCTATGGGTTGGAACTGACTCGACGGAACTTAACAATAATAATCAGAGTACCTGGAGTCCTGGTGTGGTGCTGTGGGTTAATGTGCTGGACTTCAAAGTCAGTTTGAACCACAAGGACAGTAGTTCAAGCTCACCAGCTGCTCTTCGGAAATCCTATACAGGGTCGCTATGGGATGGACCCAACTTGACAGCACTTAACAATAACAACATCACAGTACTTGAAGTCCTGGTGTATCATGGTGGGTTAATGTGCTGGACTGCAATGTTGGTTTGAAC
>NW_006408618.1:4309730-4339348 GCF_000296735.1 Chrysochloris asiatica
GAGAAGGATATCATGTTTGGTAAGATGGAGGGTCAGAGAAAAAGAGGAAGACCCCTAACAAGAAGGATTGTCCAAGTGGCAGCATCGATGGACTCAATCGTGGCAACAGTAGTGAGGTTGGCACAGGATCGAGTAGTGTTTCATTTGCTGTGCATAATGTCAGTATGAGTCAGTACCGACTCGATGGCACCTAACAACAACAACAACAGAGATTTACAGCCTTGGAAACCCTATGCAGGATCATTGTGAGTTGGAACCGACTGGATGGCACACAACAATAATTGTGTGTTACTAACACTTATTATACCTTCTATATGCCATGTGCAATAGTCACAGTCCCTGGCATATAGAAGACATAATAAGTGTTAGCAACAATGTTGTTGTTGTTAAGTACCAGCAAGTCGGTTCCAAGGAGCAGCTGGTGAGCTTGAACCACTGACCTTGCAACAATAGCTGGTAGTTATTGTTCTTGGCCATGTAGAAATTATATTTATACTGTTTCTGGCTTTCCTGATCTAAAAAGCATTTCAATGTATGTGCACACACGCAAATATACACACAGCCATTTTTTCTGGAATTTATTCCTAGTGATGGACGCAGTGAAAACAACTTTATTTTTTTACTTTTTAAGTCTTATAAGCCATCTGTCTAGAATTTTAATAAAGGAAGCGTCAAAGTTATCATCTCTGCAATCCATGTTTTCTTATTGAAAGCTTAAGTGTTGTCTTCTCTTTAGTCCTTTTTTCACCTTTTCAGTTGTCCACAGTTTCTCAAAGTTTAGTAGTAATACCAGTTCTTAGGTTTGTTTGAATCTCCTTAAAAATTAAGCATGGGAATAGGGAGCTGAAAGCAGTGTTGAGAATTGTCTGGTGATTCCACTTGTGCAAGTAGAGAACATGGTTTTTGGGTCTGTATTTGAATTCTCATGAGATTCTATTAGATGATAGAATTGTCTGTAGCAGGGAAGAGGAGACATAATGTTTATAGTACATCTACTGTATGATAAACTTCTTTATAGCTGTTATTTTATTTAACCCTTTTCTCAGACATGGAAATTGAGCATCAGAAGTTAAATAGTTTGCTCATCAGATGTGTATTAAATGGTGAAATCTGTAGACATTGGATCCAGTTTTATTTGACACTAGAACAGTGCCCTTTCCACCAAATGTATGTTGCCTCCTCTTCCCCAGACTATGTGGTAATGAGCACTACTCTGACACAAGTATTAGCAAAAACCACTGTTCTTTTCTTTCACTAAGCAACTTCTTCCTGAGAAACTATTAAGTTTCGTTTTTCAAAGTGAGTTCAAAGATTCGTTTTTCAGACAACTTTAGTGTTTTATAAATCATTGAATCTTAGGGTTCGGAGACACCTTCATGGTCATGAGTTTTGTTTTCTGGGTATGTAACTGTCATAGATGTGAGACTATATCATAAGGAGATCAATTTAGTATTTTTGTATCTGAAAGATGTTGGTTGTGATTTAAGACTAACTCTTGTCTGTTTTTAATAACCTCTGCAACATATTGTGTTTCTAATGTTTCTTTTGTATTTCTGTTACTTAGTGAATCAAACTCTTGGAGTCCTGGTGTGGTGCTGTGGGTTAATGCGTTGTATCGCAATGTTGGTTTGAACCACAAGGTCGGCGATTCAAGCCCACTGGCTGCCCCTCAGAAATGCTATACAGGGTCGCTATAAGTTAAAACCAACTGGATGGCGCTTAACAACAAAACAAAACAAAAAACTAATAGCCATGGATTCCATTCCAACTCACAGTGACCTTTTATGGGGGGTCTCAGGCTATAAATCTTTACAGGGGCAGAAAGCCCCATCTTTTTTCCATAGAGCACCTGGTGAGTTTGAACTGCCAACTTTGCAGATAGCTGTCGGTGCTTATCCTACAGTGCCACTAGGACTTCATTTAATAGATGGTGGTGGTGGTTGTGCTAGGTACCATCAATTGGGTTTAAGCTCATAGCAACCCTGTGTAGGGCTATCCGAGGTTGTAAATCTTTATGGAAGGAAAAAACTTGTGGGTTTGAATTGCTGACCTTGTGTTTAGCAGTCTAGTGCTTATCCTAAAGTTCTTACACATAAATCTAGTATAAACCTGTTATATGTGAATTAGGATAAGTGAGTAGAAATTTTTGGATTTCTCATATGAATGTGAAACGTACAGTGGTGCTTCGATTCATCAGAGGCATCCTAATACTAATCCTTAAAGACTGGAAGAGAGTTTTGCACACGATAAGGATAGATAGGCTGATTTTGCATTGAATAAATCAGCTTTATGTTTTTTATATTAATCTATCATGATCACTGTTCAGTGCTAAATTTATACTCTATATTGGTGTGACTTTGCTAAATGTTACAGCCTAAAACATAATTACTATCTAATTCAAATTTAAACAGAAAAGAAAAAATCAACACTGAGGTAGATGAGGGGCTTAAAAAAGTTTGTGGAAATATTATGTTATTTTTAAATTCAGTTTTCCTATGAACTTTCTGAAACACCCACATAGATGTAAAACTATTTAAACACTCTCCTTTTAAAGTGTAAGTCCCATGGGGTCAAGAACTTGGCCACATTCACCACTGTCTTCCTAGGAGGGCCAGAGGAGTGTCCCGCACATGACCTGTGTTTAATAAGTATTTCTAGACAGTCTATACATTTTATACTTTAAAAAGGGGGACGTTTGTTACCATTGAGTAAATGACAGTACTGATTATTTTGGATTTCTGCTTGCGTGTTTCTAAAATTTGGGGATTTTAAAAGAAAATGGTGTAGATGCTATTAAGCAAAGTGTTTTGTGTAAAACCTAAGAAAGTGTGAATTTGGAATAAGTACAGCAGACACATGCTTGTGCGTGTTTCTGCGCATGTCTTTTTATCTGGGAGTGGAGAAATACAGCTGTGACTGTGTAACAGCTTTTCATAAATTCCCAAATGTTTGGTAACTGCTGCTGTGGTTTATTGTCCTAGATCAAAGACTCAAATTTAACGGTGCGTTATTTGTGAGGTGTTGTATATGAACATATTGGTTGAGAATGGTTATTAAATATCAGAATGAGTCATGTTGTTGACTATATATTTCAAACAACAAAGTGATTACTTTCTAGTAACTTGGATTTGTTTTGTTTTGTTTTTTTGTCTATGTGAATTAATTCTTCCAAGTCACTAATCGAGCCTTTCTCAGAAGTGTAAGCTGTGGAAAGTTTACCTGAGATTCACTGGTAGCGTATATTAGAATTGCAGATTCCTAACAACTACCTCAGACACATTAAGTCAAAATATGTAGAATGTGGGTCTCTGGTTTCAGACTTTTTACAGGCTCTCTGTGCTCTGAAGTTTGAAAATCATTGTATTAAACCTTGTTGGAAGTACCTCTGCCCTGGGGAGGAGCTACATCCTGGAGGCTCTGTGGAAGGAATCACTCACCATTAATTCTCTTCCCCACTAAGTCCCAGACTAGTCAGGTGTAAGACACCAATTGTGACAATTTGAGTTAAAACCAAATATACTCTCTTTTCTAAAGTTATTAGACTGAAACAAAATGAGAACATCTAAACTGCTTACTAGACCAAGACTGAAAGGAAACCAAATTTTACTCACTTCCATTTCCTGACACATTCTGGGAAAATGTCTCAGCTGGTTTCAAAGGGGATTAGATTTTGACTGCCAAATAAGCTTCACCCCTGTAAGGCCTAAGGTAATCAGATACCAAAGAACTGAGTTGCCTAGAAGTGGGGGAAAGTGCACTTGCTCTAGATCTACAACAGCAGAACGGAGCCCAAACATACTTAGTGTGTTTGGTCATTGACCCTGACTCTGACTTTATGACCAAGTCTTTTCTATAGCCATGAACCATCTAAATTCGTTTGATGCTTGCAAAGGGCTCTTGACACATTGGGCAGCTACCTGTCTAAATGGTGTGGCTCAGCATCTGTTCCTCATACAGAGTAGATACTTTCATTGTGTGGTGCTATAGCATAAACACTACACCACAGGTCAGTTTGAACTGCAAGGTCAGAGGTTCAAACTCTCCAATCGGTCCTCTGAAACCTTAAGCAGGATTACTATGAGTTGGAACCTACTTGATGGCACTTAACAACAACTCCAAAGACCATGAGATGCAGTCTTTCAGTAAGATTATCTACATAGTATCTTTAATAATAATTAACTCTTTATTGTTAAGTGCTGCTAAATTGGATCCCACTCATAGTGACCCTGTTTCCAACCAGTGGCTGGTAGGTTTGAACCACCAACGTTGTGATTCAATCCACCCATGAAGTCCAGAGCTTATTTATCCTACAGCACTACACTAGGGCAAGTCATTTTAAAATTATTATTTAGAAACTTGAGTAAAAGAACTATTCTAGATTACAATATTAAATATCTGTGTTCTTTATCTAGTTTTATGTTAGGTGTTATTTTGTTATTGTTCCTTATATTGTAGGATTATTAGCCCTTTTTACATATATGGCATGGTGTTACCTTCTCCCCCTCCCACGAGTATGTTATTAAGATAAAAGATTCTGAATTTTTCTTTAGAAGAAATGTGTGAATTGTCATGAGATAGAGTTTTTGCTTGGTTGCTAAAAAAATAGTCATGACTATAATGTGAGCATGTTGAAAACAAATGGGCTGTATTAATTTAATTTTGAAGTGAAACATTTGAGCAATTTAGTGTTTGTAAAAATCTACCCCCTCTTTAAATGGATTTTTAACTTTCTTCATATGAAATGAGCCATGAGCTAGCCCATTAGATAGTTTTGAACAACTCAGCATCAATCCCAGAATATTTAGTTGAGTCTTAAAAAGGAAATTAACTATTTCTTGATTCATGAGATGAATTTGTCCAGGGTCTTGCTGTTTGGATATTTATGTTAAACCAGATAAACAGAAAAAAGGAACCATTTGAGGTGACTGATACAATGTTGCAGCTCCAGTCAACATAATCAGCATAATCTAAGGATTAGGATGGAGGAAAGGAAAATATCATAATCACACAAAAGAGGATTTGATGTGGTCTCTGATTTATGTCATGAAGTCAGAAGAATGTGGTCATGGTTTTTGTTCCACTCAATGAACTATTTTCAAATAATTGAAGACAGGTAATTATTCATTAGCTTAAAATAGTACTAAGAACTGGACTCTTTCCAATAGAAATAATAACACTAGCAAGCTTAGTTCTTGCGCCCTGTTGTTAAGTGCCGTTGAGTCAGTTCTGCCTCATAGCGACTCTGTACAGGGTTTTCAGGAGTACTGGTGTGGCACTAAAGGATAAGCACAGGATTGCTAACCACAAGATTAGTGGTTTTAACTGACCAGCCGTTCCTTGGAAACCCTATACACAGTCAATGTGAGTTGGAACTGACTCAGTGGCTTTTAATAACAGCACTAGGGTTTAAACCGCAGACATTGCAGTTAACAGTCTAGTGCTTATCCTTATCTTACAGCACTACACCTGGACTCCAAAATCAAGTCCAACAAACTTTTGGCTAGTCTATCTTCTTTTTTATTGTATTTTCCAAGAAAACGCTATTCCCTCTATTACCTGTTGTTATGCACAGTTGAAGTCAGTTCTGACCCATAGCAACTCTGTATAGCTTTTCCAAGGAGCAGTTGGTGAGCTTGAACTGCCGAACTTACATTTCAAACCAACTTTGCAGTCAGTGCATTCACCCACAGCACACACCAGGACCCACATTATATTTCCTAGGCATAATAGGGTCAAATCAGTGGTCCAGGAATATTGACTGGCCCTGGTGATTTTCTGATTCTCCACACAGTAAAATTCTTCCTACCTCTTATCTGTCCGGGAACCAACTCTACCTTCTTTTCTCTCTTGCTCTGCCTCTGTTGGTCTTGCAGTCAGCAGTGTGGTGATGTACACCTCTCTCTGCCTTCTGGGAGACCACTGTTCAGTGCTGCGAGTGTGAACCCTGCTGGTCTGCTGAATTCTCCTTTGCCTGGTGTGTTGTTTTCTCTGGAGCTCTGCAGAAGCCGTACTGCACTCTGTGTCACCTTAGTAAAAATCCAGCTCTGCCTATGTCCACTTCCAGTTTTATAATCTACTACATGAATCCCAGCACTTCCCTGCCTTGTACTCCAAGCGTATCAAAAAGATTTTTAGAACAAACTCTGATTTTATTCTTTATAGTATAACATCTGCTATTCAGAGGTCTGGGTTAAGTCCCAGTTAGAACTGGGAAGGAGAGAAATAGGAATAGCGTAGGTTCAAGGGCATCCAGAAAACTGGATGAGTATCACTCTTGATGATGTTTTCCCTTCCTGTGCCATTTTCTTTTCTTAGGAGACTTTCTTAACCCAGGGACTCTTTGCCTCTTAATTAATAGAGTGAGTCTCCTGGCAGGTCAGGCATTCCTAGACATGTTTAGAGTATGCATAATTAAGCTTATATTATTACATAATTCTGGAATGTAAACCGCTTTTAAACTCCCTTTTAATGCCAGCAAATATCCTTTGGGATCTACGTATGTAAAACATTCTATTGGCTGACTTGCTCTGATTAAAGCAATGAGGAGTCCCACCATTATCCACCCAGAGGCTCTTGTTACAGATTCTTAGCGATTGCTGATCTGGTTTAACTCTCTTGCTAGATCAGTGAGAAAATGAATGCCCAAGGAATTAGTCCATTTCCAACAGATCTTTCAGGTCCTTACCAGACTCTGTCTAGATCTGCTTTGACTAGTATGATTTTCTCCTTTGTGGAACATGGAAGGAATTAGCTATTCACATGGCATTTTGTGTAAACATCTCTTGTAGGGCTTAAAATGTTTGTGCTGTCTCCTTCATAGCCACTAATGTCAAAGAGTGTATTTTTAAAAAAGTAATTCTAGATCCTCTGTCCTTAGTGAAATTCAAACAAGTATTAGGTAGTTAGTAAATGTTACATTAAAATGAATACATTTATTCAACAGCTTTCTTAGAAATTATGCATTTGATTTGTAAAGCAACATTTTGCATTTGTAGCTGTTTTAATTTTGAATGATTTTCCTGTTAATTGGTGTGAGGTAGTTTTAGCTCTCCAACAAGACTGTCAGATCTTTTGAAATCTATATCTATCCCCAGGAGCCCTAGTGGTACAAGGTTAAGTGCTTGACTGCTAGCCATAAAGTTGGCAGCTAGAACCCACCAGTGACTCCACTGATGGAGGAAAAGGCCTAGTGATCTGCTCCCGTAAATACTTCAGCCTAGGAAACCGATGAGTGGTTATACTCTGTGCCTTAGAGTCACTAGGAGTCAGAATCGACTTCAGCAATGGCACATACCATCACTGCCAACAACGAGTAACCCCACCACAAAGCCCAGCATAATAGAAGTGCTGTGATGAATCAGAAAATCTTAAGGAAAATGTCATAAGACTGTATCTTTACTCCCTTCTTAAATATTCCTTATATTGAAAAGAAGCAGATAAGAGGCCTCCTTTTTATTAGGCCAGTGTATAACTTAAGGAACATGGACTTGTCTCCAAGATCTACAACTTATTAGCTTTTGATCACGGCCATGCCACTTAACATCTCTAAACATTAATTCCCTCATCCTAAATCTGGGAAAGTAACACCTACCTTGTAGTGATGAGTAAGTGAAATAACATATAAACGGTCTGGTCATACAATGTGTATCAAACTTAATAAATACTTAAATAATAATGGTTTTCATACACAAGCTGGTGTGATGAACCTGCAAAACCAGAGGTGTTTTAACTTGAATGTTAAGTCAAATAGGGTTATGTTAAATTCCAGATTCAAATTTAGTAGGTGGGAGGTGGTACCTGAGATTCTGGTAAGCAATTTACCAGGTGAATGGTGATGCATCTGGCCGCTGCATCACAGGGGGCCACACTAGAAATAGCAAAGTGCTATATTCTTTAAGATCCTCATGCTATTTGGGGTGCTGTAGGGGAGTACATAGTGTTGAATAATTAATCATATTATCAAACATTGTGTTTGGTTTTAAGGTAGTTAATACTTTGGAAGTATGCATTGTTTTGTTTTTAAAACCTCTTTTCGGTTAAAATTCTCTTTAAAATTCCAGAACCCAAGCCCAGTGCCATTAAGTCTCTTCTGACTTATAGCAAACCTGTAAGACAGAGTAGAACTGCTCCTTCGTGTGTCCAATGCTGTAAAATATTATGGGAGCAGACATCCTCATCTTTCTCTTGCAGAGCGACCTTCTGGTTAGCAGCCCAATGCTTATCCCACAGTGCAGGCACAATATGTGTTTTCTAACGTTTGCAGTGCTGGACATCAAACTATTAAGGGCAAACAATTAGGGCAAACTTGATACTGTGTTTACATTTGGAGGATTAATGCATTTGTTTAATTTGAAGGGATTTTGAGCAAGGACTAATGGTACCTTAAAGCAGATAAGTCTGTATTCTTTTTCATTTACTACTGTATATGAATTGAACCCTGCTGAGGGGCCTGGTGTGGTGCTGTGGGCTAATGCATCAGACTGCAAAGTCATTTGAACTGCAAGGTCAGTGGTTCAAGCTCATCAGCTGCTCGTTGGAAACCCTACACAGGGTCGCTACGGGTCAGAATCGACTCGGCGGCACTTAACAACAACAAGAATGGCACTGTAGGATAATCACTGGACTGGTAACCACAGATCAACTGTTCAAATCCACCAGCCACCTTTGGAAACTGTATACAGGATTCCTCTGAGCCAAAACCAACTTGACATCACACAACAACATGCATGAATTATCTCCAGGCCAAGATATTCCATCTAAGCTTAAATATCCCACATAAGATGAACTTTATAAGTCTTGCTATATTGAAATTGAAAGCGCCAGACTGGGAATCAAGAGATGAGAATTCTGGTTTTGGCACCAACAAAAGTTAGCAGGATGACCTTGGAAAGATGAGAATTACTTTTAACTTTTCCATACATTCATGATAGTTTATTAAGAGAACTTTTTATTCTTCATATAAGAAAAGCTCTCCCTTATAATCATTTTCTAATCTTTGATATTATGAGTTTAAAACTATTAAATATTCTTAATCAGTGCTTACAGTATTTTATTTAATTGGTTTTATTTTGTTAAAATGATTCTAATAGTACATTTTGGCATAATTTACTAAATGAGCAAATACCCCAAATGTTTCACCAAAATCTGTCTAGATTTTTATAAATATAAAATAAATGTAAAAATAACAAATCTATAATTATCTTCTGGTTATTTTTCTTCTAATATATGCAAAATTGTCTGTTAAAGGAAAAGATGAAATACAGAGATTTAGTTAATTCCTTCCTATTGCAAATACTCTTTGGCTACTATGTACAACTCTTGGAAATACTGTGCTAATTTGTGAGTGCTTCCAGAATTGCAGATTAAAACATGAAGCGAGAAAATGGATGTTTGGCACTATTGAGAAATGATACTTGGTTAAGCAGGATTTATTGCATTCATATCTTGGAGGAAGTGTTTGATACAATAATTAATTCATTTTTTTTCTCTTACTTAAGCATTATCATTGGCTCAAGTCCTCCAGGTGCTCCAAAGTCGTCTCTGTCTCTGTCTATAGCTGCAGCACTACCCACAAACCACCAGGACATTCTTACCCACGCCCCTTTCATTTTGAGGACATAGAGCATAGGACAAGAGATGTAAAGAAACATTTCTCTGAGACCTGAGGAGTATTACAATTGAGAATGGATGTTTAGGGTCACATGTTACACTTTGTCAGTCTGAACACAGATCCTAGTTGCAGAAGAGACACATGAGTTCTATAATCAATTTAATATGGGGTATTCATGTAACCTAGGACCCTCTGAAGGAGCGCTGGAGGTGTTATGGGTTAGCTGCAGGACTACTCACTGCAAAATCAGCAGGTTATAAGCCATCAGCTGCTCTGAGAGAGAAAAGTGAGGTTGTCTGTTCCCGTGAAGACACACAGTCTTGAAAAGCCTCGGGAGTTGTCCTACTCTGTCGTATAGCATCACTATGACTCAGAATCAACCCCATGGCAGTGAGAGGGTGAGAGGACCTTCTGAAACACAGGTCTGCCAGGGACCACTCCTGCCTCAGTGTAAGGGTGGTCCTTCTTGAGTACCATAGTGACAGGAGCAGAACTAGATATTCTGAGATATTAAAGCTGTGTATATGAATTTGGCCAGATGATTATAACTAAAGTATTATTTTGAGTACTGGATTAAATGCCAAAAGTTATTACTGAGTAGGTTGCTGTCACAAATCTCTGCAGCTAATCTATATGGTTGAATGGCAGCCAGATTGCTAAAAGATATGAACAAACAACAACACCCAAAGCTAAAATATGCTGTTCATAAGCAAGTAACTTCTACTGTGCATTTAAGCAAAAGGAATCTTAGTGGCACAATGGTCAAGCACTCAGCTGCTAACCAAAAGGTTGGCAGTTAAAACCCACTAGCCACTCTGTGAGAGACAGATGTGGCCATCTGCTTCCATAAAGATTTCAAACTTGGAAATCCTTTGGGACAGTTCTACTCTGTCCTGTAGGGCCACTGTAAATTGGAATCCACTCAGTGTCAGCAGGCTTCTCAGTACTTCTAAACAATAAACACTAGACTGCTAACCACAAGGTTGCTGGTTCAAACACACCAGCCACTCCTTGGAAACCTTCTACAGAGAATCCTGGTATGGCACTGTAGGATAAGCACTGGACTGCTAACTACAGAGTTGGCAGTTCAAAACCATCAATTTTGCCTTGGAAACATTATATAGGATAACTGTGAGTTGTAATCGATTTGATGTCACCTAGCAACAGCAACAATGAGTCGAAGGCCCTTAGCAACAACAAGCATCTTATAAGGACCTTTGTGGTACTGTGGTATAATCTTTGGGCTACTAAATGCAGGACTGGTGGTTCAAACTACCAGTGTGAGAGAGATGAGACTGCTCCTGTAAAGACGTTGTTAGGTGCCATGGAATCAGTTACTACTCATAGCAACCCTGTGCATAACAGAATGAAACACTGCCCAGTCTTGCACCATCCTGACAATTGTTGTTACGTTTGAGCCCATTGTTGCACCCACTGTGTCTGTCCATCTCATTAGGGTCTTTGTCTTTTCACTGACCTTCTACCAAGCAGGATGTCCTTTTCCAGGGACTGGTCCCTACTGACAACATGTCCACATTCAAAGTCTTGCCACCCTTGTTTCCAAGGAGCATTCTTGATTGTACTGATTCCAACACACATTTGTTGTTCTTCTGACAATCCATGGTACTTTCAGTATTCTTCTCCAACACCATAACTCAAATGCATCAATTCTTCTCTTGTCTTCTTACTCATTGTCCAACATTCATATACGTTTGAGATGGCTGAAAATACCATGGCTTGAGTCAGGTGCACCTTAGTCCTCAAAGTAACATCTTTGCTCCTTAACTCTTTATTGTTATTGTTGTTAAGTGCAATCGAGTCAGTTCCAACTCATAGCAACCCTGCATAGGGTTTCCTAGGAATGACTGGTGAGTTTGTACTGCCTATCTTGTGGTTCAAACCAACTTTGCAATCCAGTGCTTTATCCCACAGTGCCACACTTTGTTTTGTTGTGAAGTGCTGTTTAATCAGTTCCGACCCATAGAGACCCTGTATAGTGTTTCCAAGGAGCAACTGGTGAGCTTGAACCACCAACCTTATGGTTCAAACCAAGTTTGCAGTCCAGCACATTAACTCCTGGTGCCACACCAGGACTTTTAGAGAGGTCTTTTTCAGAAGATTTTACCTATGCAGTATATCGTTTGATTTCTTGACTGCTGCTTCCATGAACATTGATTGTTGTTGCAAGTAAAATGAAATTCTTGACAACTTCAATCTTTTCTCAGTTTATCATAGTATTGTTTATTGGTTCAGTTGTAAAGATTTTGGTTTTCTTTACATTAAATTGTAATCCATACTGAAGACTATATTCTTGGATGTTCACCAAGTGCTTCAGATACTCTCTGCATTCAATAAGCAAGATTACATCATTTGCATTTCATAGGTTGTTAGTGACCCGTTCTCCAATCCTGATGCCTAGTTTGCTTAGCATACAGGTTGACTAAGTAGGGTGTGGCCTTAGAAACCTTATATATGGTTGCTATATGTCAGAGTAGACCCTAGGGCAGTGATGTTTTTAAAAGCATCTCGGAGTTGCGATGTTTACACAGAGTAATCATTACGGTTTAACATGCAAGACTTCTGAAGAATGAGTGAATTCTTGTGTTTTACCTCATTTTTGGTATGGAAGTAGAAAAGGACGCTTTTGGAATACATTTTGAGTTTAGTGTTTATTCAGATTCAACAAACAGGTGATAGCCCTTTAACATCACTTTCTGGTATTTGTTTTCTGTAGCCTTATTTTATAACTTAGTTCTCAAGGTCCTTGGATAGAAGAGGTAGTTTTGTGTGTGTTTCTTTTTTTCTCTCCGCAGGTAATATCAGAAGCTATGTTATATATTTTATGTTTAAAGCTGATATAGTAACGAGGTAATCGTGTACTATACAACAGCGACCCTTGCATCATATGTGGTAATAGCAAAAAGTATATTTATTTAATACTATATTGATATTTGAGTCTGGGTAAAACCAGCTATTACATCCATGTTTAATAAGATTTCCAGTAAGTGCTTAGAGATTGTATAATGTGTAAAAGTGTGCCTAGAGTTGCATTCTCAGAGATTTTTAAAAGAAGTATTTATATACCACCTGAGTAGTGTATCTTATAAACAGGCTGCATATGTTAATAATATTCCCATGGCTGAATGATAATAGTGTCACTAGTTAGCAATGAATTTTATAACTAATTGAATGTGCTTCTGTGATTAAGAAGATAAGTTGTCGTTATTTCTACGTAAAGTCTTATTTGCAGAGTAGCATATTGTGTCCGGAAGCATAATATTTATCTAGGATATGCACATTACTGCTTATTTTGCCTATCTGAATTTCAGTGTTTCTTTTTGCATTGTAGTCCTCTTTGAGCTTTAGTTCCATCTAATTGATTCATACCTTACACTTAAAATAATTCAATGGGGATAATTGCATTCATTTCTGAATTTTACTTTCTGATTCTTTTTAATTAAATAATTCGCATCATTTACTAATGCGAACCTCAAGTGCGTTAGTAAATGAAAAAACTTAACTTTTAGAATATGCTGAATAATATAAGTCAATAAGGTCCTATTGTTTATATCTTGTTGTTGTTGTTGTTAAGTGCCATCGAGTCGGGTCCGACCCATAGCGACCCTGTACAGGGTTTCCGAGGGTGTAAATCCTTACGGGAATAGAAAGCCTCATCGTTCTCCCGCAGAGCGGCTGGTAGTTTCGAACCGCTGACCTTAAGGTTCGCAGCCAGATTCGTAACCACTACGCTACCAGAGCTCCGTATCTTAGTGGGTCTTAAATTGAGGAACTAAACTAACTTGCAAACCATAGCTATTTTAACCTTTCTTTTTCAACTTTTGTCTGCTCTCAGTTGTATTTTGAATTATTTCTTCCTGCCATCATTATAACAATGCTTGGTAGAGTGGAATGGAAATGATATTACCATAAATGGTTTTAAGCTCACCAGAAGAGATTCAGAATCTTTAGTCTGCATTTTACAAGCCCTTGATTCTGGCTGTCTATGAAACTCTAATGTGTATTTTAAATGTTTGCCACAATATCCCTGATACACTTTGCTGTTTGACTCTTGTACGGCCAAGCCCAATGAACTCCTGCATCCAAGAATAAATGCTCTAGGGCAGTGATTCTCAGGCTTTAATGCAAATGCAAAGCACCTGGGATACTGCTAAGATGCAAATTCAGCAAAGCTGGGAAGGTATCGGAGTGTCTCCATTTCTAACAAGCTCCCAGATACTGCCACTGCTCCTAATCTAAGGACTACATTTTGAGTAGAAAGTGTGGAGTGTCTGTATGACTTAATGTGTTACCAAGTATCAGAAGACCGAATTTGTTTTTAGGCAGCAGTTCTCAAACTTAAGCATGCACCAAAATCATGTGGGAGAATATTTGCTAAAAATACACATACATAGGTTCCACACTTCCCAGAGTCTGCTTTGGTAAGATTTTGGAGCCCAGGAATCTGCATTTTTTCAGAACTCCTCAGAAGATTTGGATGCAGGTAGCCTGCAAATCACACTTCGAGAAACCTGGGATTGCTATGGAATGTATAATCCTTTCTGGGATGCCAGTTTTTTCAAGCCAAGAATACAGTGAAAGGCCCTTCAGATTGCCATTGGGGGAGTGACATACGTCAAAAATTGGTGGGAAAATGGAATCAAAAGATAATGGAATTTTTCCGTGGACTTCTTGAAACCCCCTTGTATTTGGTAAAAGGTGAGGCTATGGCATCATTTTGCATGTTTATCTGTTCTATCCCATTGCCTCAGGCAGAGGGTGAATAATTTATTTTAATGCAATATATCAATGATGAGGACCATAGCTTCATTCACTCAATAATTAAACCTCCAGGGGTCCTAAATGGATAATTGCTTGGTAGTCATAGGTAAGTAGGTACATTAAATCTTGTTGAATGATTGATTAGCATTGATTCTTCTGTTGGCTAATCTGGCCTGGTTATTTATTATTTTTCTCTGAAAAACATTTATACCTTTAATAATATTTATATTTACCAAGTTTCACACACTAGCCTGTTCCAGATATGAATACAAATTTAGTTCTCATGTTTTAAAAAATTAGAAATTCAAATAACTAATGAGTTGTTTGTCTTTTTAATTTAAGACAGCTGCTGAAGTCCATATTATTACTCACTTTTTTAGAAATTCATGATCTGTTTTGTCTTTCTGTTTTAAGGATACAACTTATCTTTATATATAATAACTGTATGATTTTTTGATATTATTTCAAACAAAAATAGCTGCAGAGGGGTTGCAGCTATTAGATAATCTTACCAGACACACAGTAAGTCCCATTTAGAATATTCCATTCAGTAAACTGCATAATGTTAACCCAAGTGATTTAAAAGCTTTATTTAGAATTAATCCATCATCTATTTAGATTTATGATTTCTTCACTAATTTGCATATGATTTTGCAATTCCAAATTTTAAGCAAGCAGAAGTATACCCCAAAGTCTATTACAGAATGAATTGAATTAAGGCAGATTTTAACCAAGGCCAGCCCTGGGCAGAAATGTGTGATCAGTGAGCTCTGACACTCTCAGTGTTCCTCGGTTTCTCTGCCCTGGAGAGCAAATTAATTTGTGCTACTGTAGGATGTTTTTGCCCCACTGCCATACTCTGCGTTCTCCTCTGCACTGGAAGATTTGAATGTCTACAGTAGAGACAGTCTCGAAAATCATCGTGACCTAGTGTAGTCAAGTGCTGTATGAGAAGGATAGCTAGTGCACCCAAGGTTTTATGAAGAGAGGTTAGTTTTGCCTGGTCAGGGTGGGGGGAGGGTTGGGGCTGGGGGTGGGGTTGAATATAGTCAAACATGCCTTAGAAACAGTTAACATAATCCTGTCTGGGGCATGGATACTACACCAAGTGACCTTTCTGTTGAGAATTGTCTAATTCTTAACAATCTAAGAACTGTACTTCACAATCCACATTTATGCCTCTTATCACAAACATAGGGCTGCTAACCTCACACTTAGCAGATCAAAACTACCAGCAGTTTGGCACAAGAAAGATGTGACTTTCTGCTCCCATAAAGATTTACAGCCTCGGAAACCCTATGAGTCGGAACCAACATGATGGCACTTAACAACAACAAAGTAATTTTATTATTTATTTTTCAAATGTCTATTTGCATCTTCACAAAGCTTAGGAAACAATATGCGTAAATATCAAAAAGGAAATGAGAAAATATCTTAGTGAAGATGGCACATTCAATAGTCCTGCTGTTTTTCAGTCCCCTGGCCTTGTATGATACATCTTTGCCACCACTGTTCTGGTAATGCCTTTGTTGCTACTGTTATTTCAAATCTCCTGGGAGACTCTAGAGACTTTTCAGTCTTTGCCACACTTGAATTGTTCACAACTTTCTCCATGAAATATGTGGTTGCCATTGCTTCTCTTTAAGTACTGTTCACTCCATTCAGGCTTAACTAGTAAAATATGTCTTTTTCTTCTCTCTTCCTTCCATTTACTCACACAGACCCCTCACCTGAATATCATCTCTGTCTGTTACAGATCCTACCTGTGCTTTAAGGTCTGCTTCATATGCTATCATCTCTTTAAGTCTTTGTGCTAAAAATGTTCTTTCTCATCTCTGAACCCAAGTAATCATATAATTCCTACTTATAAGATGCATTTTTTTTCCTTGATCACATGGTTTTGCACACATTTCTGGTCTTTATTGTTGTTGTGTGCTATTGACTCATAGTCACCCTGTGTATGGTTTCTGACAGCAGCTGGTGGATTTGAACTGCCTATCTTGTGGTTACCAGTCCAGTGCTTATCCTACAGTGCATAAATCATAGGAGGAGAGAGAGAGAGAAATGATGAGCTATATGTTTTGTGGTAGGCTGAATAATGGCCCTGCAAAACACAAAGAATCCATGGCCTAGCCCCTATAACCTCTGAATATAATCCTTTACATGACAAAAAGGAGTTAAAGGGACAGATAGAATCAAGTTTGCTAATCAGCTGATTTTAAAATTGGTATTATTCTTAAAATATATTCCATGTAGTCACTAAAAACCAAAACCAAACTTACTGCCATCAAGTCAATTCTGACTCAGTGACTACATAGGTATTCTGAGACAGTAAACTTTCACAGGCAATAGCAGCCTTATCTGGCCCACTGTGCCACCAGGGGTCCTTGTTGTTGTTGTTAAATGCCATCAAGTCCATTCCAACTCAGCGATCCTATATAGGGTTTCCAAGGAGCATCTGGTGGGTTGGAACCTTTAACCTTGCAGTTAATAGGCCAGTACTTATGCTACAAAGTCACCCAGCGTCCCCTTAGGGTCCTTAAGGTCTTTAATAGTGGAGGAAGGAGCAGAACCGAGTCAGAGTGATATAGCATGGGACGGACTCTATAGGCTTTGCTGACTTAGGGGTCTTGAGCTAAGGAATGTGGGTGGCCCCTAAAAGATGGAAAATGCAAAACAGTAAATTTTCTTAGGACTGACAGAAGGCATGCAGCCCTACTGACATCTTCATTTGTAGCCCAATGAGGTTGTGTCAGATTTCTGACCTACTGAACTTTAAAATACCCCTAGTCTGAAAATCTAGAAGCAATGTGATGAGAAAAATAAGAAAATCACTTCAACACTCAAAATATTTCCTCCACAGGGGATTTAGTCAGCTTTACAGTGCAGCTTTTTTTTTTTTTTTTCTTTTCCCCCTTCCTTTTTCTGGTTGTTTTATAAAAGAACTGTGTGCTGAAGTCGTCCCAGTGAGGAAAGAGCCTTGGTAGGCTCATGTTGATTTCCTATTATTTGGGCTTTGTGATTTGAAAAGCATAAAAGACACTTCCATTGTTGAATAGGACTGCTAAATAGTGTTGTTGTTGTTGTTGTTAATTGCCATCGAGTCGGGTCCGACCCATAGCGACCCTGTACAGGGTTTCCGAGGGTGTAAATCCTTACGGGAGTAGAAAGCCTCATCTTTCTCCCGCGGAGCGGCTGGTAGTTTCGAACCGCTGACCCTAAGGTTCGCAGCCCGATTCGTAACCACTACGCTACCAGAGCTAAATAGTAGTACCTCAATAAATATTAATGGAATGAGTGAACACAGACCTGATGAGTGAAGGAGAAATGGTATAGAAATGAGCTGCTTTTAGTTCAAATGCATTATGTTCTCAAATGTTCTTGGTAGTACCCTAACCTGCCCTTCCTTTCCTCCCTCCTTGCCCTGATACAAATAGTGCTTCCTTTACTTGGAGGCTTCTTTCCTCCTTCCCTTAGACTAATTCCTACTGATCATTAATGTCTCAGCTTAAATGTTAAGTCTTTTGGGAAAGGTTTTCCATCATTACACCACCCCTTCTACAAGGTTAGTCAGATACCCCCACTTTGTGGTCCCACAGTATCTGTACTTCCGTGTTGGACTTAATACACTGCATGCAGTATGGTTGCTCATTTAACTAATTGTCTTCTCTCTAAACTGTAAGCACCCTGAGGTCAGAGACTATATCTTTTTGGTACATCATTGCATAGTGCATGATTCATAAATGTTTATTTAATAACATTTGTGAAACATAGCAGCAACCCAAAATATGACAAACACATTACATTTGATCTAAGTAGATATACTACTGCTGATATCAGATGGACTGCTGGTATGGTTGACAGTTCAAACCCACCAGCTGTTCCTTGGAAACCCTGTATAGGGTTGCTATGAGTCAAAACTGACTTGAAGGCACTTAACAACAAGAAGTAGACATAAGGTACTATTTTCCATTTCTTTATTTTACTTACCGTGTAAGTTTATATTTTTACCTTTCAGGGTAGTAGTAAATCCAGTAATATTTTTATATGTCTCTAATAGCAAAGGAGTGCTGGAGTGGCACTGTGGGTTAATGAGTTGGACTGCAAAGTTGGTTTGAACTGCAAGGTTGGCAGTTTAAGTTCACCAGTTGCTCCTATGAAACCCTATATTGGGTCGCTATGGGTCAGAACCGACTTGATGGCACTTAACAACTAATAGCAAAATCTACTTGTATTTTTAAATAAATGATTTTGACATTCATGTAAATTTAAAACTCGATATTTAATCCCCAAACCTAATCTACTTAACTTTTATAGCTGAATTTAAGTACTTCCTGACAGGTTTTATTTCATAGTTCAGCCATTTTTTAAAGAAAATAATTTTTATTTTTCTGTGACTTATCTTCATTGAAGTGTCTAGTATTTTTGAGAGCATATATTTAGAACATTGATTGTATATCATTTTTTTAGAAAGAAAATGGCATTGATCTGTTTCTTACTTTTTGAAACTACTACTCTGTTGGTGGTTGGAAGGGCTTCTGTAGAATTAAGTGGGCTTCTGTCTTTTGATGAGCTCCTGCAGATCAAGCCACAGCGATCTTCATCCAGGCTGCATATGTATTGATGTACTGTTTTCCTAGTGGGCCAATAGATGCTATTTCTTGTAAGATAAGAACATGGTAGGGAAGGAAATTTGTACTGGGTTGTGGTTTTTTTTGCTATTTAAGCATCATGGAATTGGTCGATAGATCTTGACACTCTGTTCTTCTCATTACCAGTTGAATTATTATTGTTGTCTTATTAGGGGGAAAAAGTTCTTCTGAGATAACTTCTTCAGTGTAGTTATAATTTACAAAAGGTTTCATAGTTTCCCATGTGAAATGAAATGATTCTCTGGAGATTTGAACCTATTTATATCTGATCCCAGAATCTGTCTTCTTAACCATAGATAATTTTGCCTCCCATTTGGATGATTAAAGCTAATAAGGTTAATTTATTTCTCCTGTTTTCATGTTAATGTGAACTATTAAGATGGCCATTAGAAGGAAAGGATTCTTAGCAACCCAAATCTTTGGTCTTCCATTAATACAATTTGTAACTACTTTCACCCTCATCCTTCTTTATTTAAATATGCTTGACCTCACTCTGCCTCTCACTATGAGTTTCATTTACCCTGGGACATTGGTACTAAGGGAAGTGTGAGACACTGCTGCCTCATTCATTTATGAACAACACACTCCTCCCCACAAAATAAAGGGTGGTGTACACAAACAAGTCAAGGTGCAGAGACTTGGTTGAATCCTATGTGAAACTTCTGTGGGAAGCTCTGCCCTCTAAGGGATATTCAGTTTCTGCAAAGCAGATACATTTGGTAAAGAAATTTGTTGTTGTTAAGTGCCAGTGAGTTTGGTCTGACTCATATAGACCCTGTATAGGGTTTCCAAGGAGCGGCAGGTGAGTTTGGACCTCCATCCTTGTGTTTCAATCTGACCATGAGGTCCAGTGTGCCACACCAGGGCTCCTTGGTAAGAAAATAGCTTTTAGCAGTTGTCACCCTACTCTAGGAACTCTGGTAGTGTAGTGGTTATTCATCAGGCTACTAACCTCAGGGTCAGCAGTTCAAAACTACCAGCTGTTCCGCTGGGGAAAGATGAGGCTTTCTGGCCCTGTAAAGATTTACAGCCTCAGAAACCCTATACCAGCGTTTCTATGAGTCAGAACCGACTCCACGGCACATCACCACCACCACCCTGTTGTTGTTGTTGTTGTTGTGCCGTGGAGTCAGTTCCGACTCAATAGCGACCATGACCATGTACAGGGTTTCCCAGGCTGTGAATCTTTATGGGAGCTAAAAGCCTCATCTTTTTCCCGCAGAACAGCTGGTAGTTTTGAACTGCTGACCTTGTGGCTCGCAGCCCAATTCGTAACCACTACGCACCCTACTTCACCCTTATCCTCTTTTCGGAAGAATTTAAATTGTCCTAGGAAGCCCCACCCTCCCTGGAATCTTAAATTACACTTTTCAGCCTGAGTTTTAAGTCATTTGTTGAGTGTTCACCCTGGCCTTTAGACTCTTTTAACCCTGCTGCTGCTGGAAACTGGTTTCCCTCTGAGATGTGAAATTAGTATCTTAAACTCTAACTGCAGGTTTGTCTGAGAGTGAAACTGCCTAATTTCTAAGGTGATATGAGTTAATCTCTTGGGGATATTAAAATATATTCCAGGGGGAAAGAGATCCCAGATTCGAACATATTTCATAGAGACCCCTTATGAAACTTCAAGCAAGTTATCCAGGTGAGGGAAACCAACAGCATGAGGCCATAAATGTGTAATAGGATTCATAGTCACATGGCTAATTGTAGAACACAAAGGATCTCATTATAAAATCATGATGGGCAGTAGATCAGTTTATCACTGGCACAGGTGTGACTACAGATACAGGGAAGGGACCATGGCTGGGATGCATACACAGCTTCAGATGAGAAAAGCTTACTGGATTGGGTTTAGGGCCCTTTGACCACTTGGCTACTTGGTGATGGAACATGACTCCTGACCATGCAACCTGAGTCTTATTTACTGGTATCCTAACTTCCAGGTGACACATAACTATAAATCATTAAAGACATGTCCAGGCAGGTTCCCTAAGGGCAAGACCACCCCTCCCTGGGCTGATCCAGGAGTTGATGTAATATACTATCAAACACTTTGCCTGAGGGTAAAGCTGCCACATTGCTGGGTAATAGAGAATGAACTCAAATGTAGGCTGAGTTTATGTCAAGACTTAAATGGAATTAGAGCTCTCACTGTAAACCACAGCCTTCCACAAATCAAGTGCTTTAGAATTTAAGTTCCAATAAATATCCATTGCCATCAAATTGATTCCAACTTATAACAACCCTATGTAGGGGAATCTTTATAGGAGCAGATAGGCTCGCCATTTTCCCACAGAGTGCCTGGTTAGTTTGAACCACGCTCAGCGCATAACCCACTGTGCCACCAGGGATCATTAAGGTCTAATATAAATGTTGTTATTAGGCCCCATTGAGTTGGTTCCAGCTCATAGGGACCCTGTGCACACAGAAGGAAATGCTGCCCACATCTGTGCCTCCTCACAGTTGTTATGTTTGAGTCCATTGTTGCTGCCACTATTGTCAGTTCATCTCACTTGGGAGGGGGCAATCTTCCTCTTTTACACCGACTTTCCACTTGACCAATCATGATGTCCTTCTCCACTGACAGGGCTCTCCTGACAATATGTCCAAAGTACTAGGGGCTAGCTATCTTGGCTTCTAAGGAGCGTTCTGGCTGTACTTCTAAGACAAATTTGTTTGTTCTTCTGGCAGCCCATGATACTTTCAGTATTCTTCAACATCACAGTTGAGATGCATTGGTTATTCTGCTGTCTTCTTTATTCATTGTCCAGCTTTCAAATGCCTATGAGGCAATTGAAAATATACTGGCTTGGGTAAGGTGCACCCTCAAAATAGTATCTTTGCTCTTTTAACACTTAAAAGAAGTCTTTTGCTGCAGATTTGCTACAAGTATCCCCTTGTTCCTGGTGTTCCAGGGCTGCTCTCTACCCTCTCTTGGGATCATTGGCATATGTTATTTTAGGATGAGGGTAGGTACAGCTTTAAATGAAGGACTGATTTATCAGGTCTGAATTTTTGTTTATTTTTAATATAAATTTATTACCATGAAGCACGTGTATAGGAATGAAATTCAAAAGGTACAAAAAGATAATTGTTGTAAGGAAATCTTCTAAACCTTTTTCCTTTTTCCCCTACTACCCTTTCTCCCAGTCATCCAGTTTGTTATGCATAAAAGATTCCTAATTGCTTTGTTCACATTCTGCCTTTGCTGGAGTTATATTTCATCATATATAAAACTGTCTTATTCCTTTTATCAACTAGAGTCACTGGTGGTTGTTAAGTACTGTGGAATTGATTCCGACGCACCGTATATAGGGTTTCCGAGGCTGTAAATCTTAAGCCTCATCTTTCTCCTGAGGAACAGCTGGTTATTTCGAACTGCCGACCTTGAGGTTAGCAGCCTGATTCGTAACCACTGTGCTAATAGAGTAACGAAATATTTCAGTCCCAACCTTATGCTTTGACAAATACTGGTATAATGAATAACCTTACGCATTCAATGTTTTGGGCACCTGTGAACTGATCTACAGGGTAGGTACATTTCTAAGATTAGAATTGTTCTGAGTTTGAAGTTACCCTTTGAGAGTGAAGGGGATATATACAATCTAGCAGTCTTGAAATTCTGGATATGCCATGAGAAATTAGGATTTTCTATATCCCCAAACCTTTACTTCTACACATATCATCCTGTTCTCTTTAGATGGTAAATTTAAACCCCCAACTTTACCCTTCTCTTCCTGATGTGGTGCTGTAGGATAAAGCACTGGACCACAAGGTTGGTTAGAACCTACGGTTGGCAGCTCAAAGTCACTAACTGCTCCTTGGAAACCCTATATACAGGGTCCTTGTAAGTTGGAACCCACTCAACGGCACTTAACAACAGCACTTAATAACATCACTTTGAGGGAGTCTTGGTGTGGCGCTGTGGGAAAAGCACTGGACCTCAAGGTCTGTTTGAACCTCAAGATCAGTGGTTCAAACTCACCAGCCATTCCTCGTAAACCCTATATGGTTCACTAAGAGTCAGAACCAACTCGATAGCACTTAACAACAACAATCACTATTAAATGAATATTTAATAGTAAAATGGCATAAGTTGTAAAAAAAATTAATTGATGCATATATTCTTTGTATCTCTGAGTCATAGTATGTAAATTTTATCACTTCTTTCCAATGTGCACATACACACTGCAGAGGACTAGTTCTTTGTTTACTTCTACCACATATAAGATGTATCAGAGGGTGAGCTGTAGATTGCAACATACACAGGTTTCCATAGTACTTGTTTTAGCTTTAAAAGAATTCTCTCGGAATGCAAATATAGCAACTTTCGATTGCCAACAATTTTGTTTACGAGTCTATCATATTGTTACCATTTTACCTACATAAGGTTTTTTATCAGGTATAATAATAAAACTAAAACAAAAAACCAGATACCTTGCTGCCGCTGAGTTGATTCTGATTAATAGTGACCTGGTAGGATGGAATAGAACTTTTTCAGGTTCCCGAGACTGTAAATCTGTATGGGACCAGACAGCTTCATCTTTCTCCTGTGGAGCTGCTGGTGGGTTTGAGCAGCCACCCTTTGGGTTGGCAGCCCAATAAATAACCCAATGCCATCCAATTGATTCCAACACTTATCGACCCTACAGGACAGAGTAGAAATGCTCCCTAGAGTTTCCGTGTTATAAATCATTATGGGAGTAGGCAGCCTCCTATGAAGATTGTTGAATTTAAACTGCTGACCTAGTGGTGGGCAGCCGAAAGTAATCCACTATATCACTAGGCCTCCTTCCTAATAATAATGCCTCATACATATTGAGTACTTCTTATATGCTCAGCACTGTGCCTGTACCTAATGTTTTGTGAGAATTATTTCCTTATACGAGAACTGCAAGGTTGGTTTGAACCACAAGGTCCGCAGTTCACACCCACCAGCTGTATCTCAGAAGCCCTATACAGGGTAGCTGTGAATCAGAACTGACTCTACAGTACTGAACAACAACAATATGAGGAAACTGGCATAAAGAAGTTACAGAACTTCCATGTGAAATTTGAAGTTCAAGTTCATGCATGGAAGCTACATTGAGTCCCACTGCCTTGCATTTTTGCTTTCAGTTCTTTCCTCATAACTCCACTGTGTTTTATGTAGTCTTCCAGTACTCTGTCTTCACTTTTGTATCTTTCCATGTTGTGTGAATTCTAGTTCCCTCCTTTTTTTTGCCCAAGGTCTGTCTGGTACACTGCTTCCTGGCTCTCTGAGCCTATTCCATATGCTTCTCTCCCTCGCCCACTCTTTGCCCTTTTTCATTGGCAGCTCCCTTTAGATTACCTTGCTTTTTACCCCCTGTTCTCCACCCAACAAAGACTGCTTAGAAAGAGAGCAACAGCTTTGTCATCTGAACAAAAGATTCCAGGAATCTTTTATTTATTTGCTTAACTGAAAAAAACAAACAAACAAAAAAACTGTTTAAAAACAAATACCTTTAGGTCTTAGCCTCTTCATCTGTGGTTGAGTATTCCTATTAATGTCAGGAAGGTATTATACATTAATGTTATAAGATTGGTAGTGCTGATGGTGACTGCCTTCAAATTACTTTTATTTACTGATTTTTCTCCAAGGTCCTAACTAATGATGACTGCAGCATTTTCCATAAAGAATGATAAAACCCATAAAAGCTCATTTTGTGATGTTGTTGTTGTGAAGTGGCTTCGAGTCTATTCCGACTCATAGTAACCCTGTATAGGGTTTCTGAGGTGCGACTGGTGAGCTTGAACCATAGGCCTTGTGGTTCAAATTGACCTTCAGGTCAGGTGCTTAGGCTCTATTTAGTTCAAGATCCTGTTAAATTTCACAGACTTTCCTTTCATCACATTTAAAAAGCCAGTTTTATGGTTTTTAAAAAAATTTATACATTTAAAGTTTTAAATTGTTCCTGGAAAACCTTAGGATTTAGCCCTTTTTCTGTTTTTTTAGCTTTAAAGTAATTATATTTTGGTTCAGTGTTTAAATGTGGTAATTGAGCAAGTGAGAGCATACATCATTCAATTAAGGAAAAGTGAGGCTGTATAATATGAGGGTATTTAAACCTAACCACATATACTTTTAGAAGTATGTATATTTTCCATGTTGTTGTTATTTGTTGCCATCGAGTCAGTTTCAACTCATGGACACCTTATGTATAATAGAATGGGATGTTGCCCAGTCCTGTGCCAGCCTCATGATCATTGGTTTGAGTCCGCTGTTGCGGGCATTATGTCAATCCATACTGAGGGTGTCTTTTGCTTTTGTTGCCCCTCTGCTTTACGATACACAGTGTACTTTCCTAGCAATTGGTCTTTCCGATGACATGTCCCAAGTAAGTGAGCCACGATAGATCTTAGGTATATGTTATGGTGTATCTAATATTGGTTAAGTGTTCTCATTGATACAGAGAACTTGCTGAAATCAAATATGTTTTATAATTTCCTCTTAATCATTTCCCATTGCTATGTAGAACCATGGTAAATCTAATCAGTAAGTAAAATCCTTTGACTCTTACGGGTATCCAAAATATGAAACACAGTTTTACTGGTGATAATTTATCATTAACTTACCTTTCTGCTCATAAAAGGTAAAATTTAACTCTTTGATATATGCTGTCTTACACCAGACCATTAAATGTATCTGACCGAATCATTTTCATTGACTTCTACATTTTATCATTTCTCTTTTCAGAGAAATAATCTTCTAGTCAGTATTAGTTACTGATATGTGGCGGATTGTACTGCAGTCAAGATTTCCTTTATAATTCAAAACTCCTTTTAGATAATGTTGTTGTTAAGTGCTGTTAAGTTGGTTCCGACTCATAGTGACCCTAGTTTACAAGGAGTGGCTGGTGGGTTTGAACTGAAAACCTTGTGGTAAACGGTCCAGTGCTTATCAAACAGCACCACACCAGGATTTTAGATAATAGGAATTAGTTATTGTAATAAATGAAATGCGTTTTTATTCATTAATAAGTTGTTATTTATCCAATTGTTTTTCCTTTTCAAAAAGGTCAAGATATTCACAATACAACGTGAAAAGTAGAATTAGGAAATTCTTTTTTATTTCTTTGTGCAAAGTCAGTTAACATATATAATTCCGTTAACAACTAAGTGCTTAACTATTAGGCCACCAGTGCTCTTCTAGTAAATGGTTGTTGTTATGTGCCGTGGAGTCAGTTCCTACTCATAGCGACCCTGTACAGGGTTTCCGAGGCTGTAAATCTTTACGGGAGCAGAAAGCCTCCTCTTTCTCCCGTGGAACAGCTGGTAGTTTCGAACTGCTAACCCTGAGGACAGCAGCCCGATTTGTAACTACTACGCTACCAGAGCTCCTTTCTAGTAAATGGTAGTTGTTAGTAAGAGTTGAGGAGACAGCAGCTATAGTACAGCTGAGTGGGAAAATCAAATCAAATATGAAACATATAGTACTAAACCAATGAATACTTCCTTGTTTTCTCTTCCAGTTTTTAATCTCTGTTTCTGGGAATCATTGTTAAGTTTATATGTTATATTATAAATTTTAGATCCCAGTAACTTCTGTTTAGAGTCACAATCATACAATCATAAAATTTTAGAGTTGGGTGGGAGTTTTTAGATCATTTAAAACCTTTAATTTTATAAATAAGAAAATGATGTCTGGAGAAGTTAAGTAATTTATTCCACTGTAAATTGCTTGTGGCAGGTTTCTTAGTAAGTGGAGCATTGTTCATTTTACTATTGTATCTTGTCTTTCAATGTAACATTCAATTCAAGGTTATCAGCAGGTTCTGTTAGTATGGTTGGTATACTTGAGTCCCTTCTGTGTACCACTAGGTATGCACTATATTAAAGACTCTGATGCAAATGTGAGTAGTATACAGTTCCTACTGTGCATTAATGCATCGTGTAGTGGAAGGAACTGATTCACAAGCACTGTAGTATAATAAGTATTATAAAAGTGAGATGGAGTAAATATAATTTAAAAGAAGTAGGAATTAAGATCAAGTGTATTTGTGACAGGTAATTTACATGCACAGTCATTTAGTTTGGTTTTGGTTGGGTCATTTAGTAGGAACCCTGGTGGTGCTTTGGCTTAGACATTGGCCTGCTAACTACATGGTCAGAGGTTCAAAACCACTAGCCCAAGGTAGGGAACATCCAGCCTATGGATCACTTAAGGCCTGTGAAATCATTTAGTCTGGCTGTGCCAATGCAAGCACAGTTCCAACCATCACACTAGGGTTGATTGAGTTAGTTAAATATTTGACCAAATATAGCAGGCTAATCTTAAATTGATAATTTTATATGACCCACAAATGATATATGAGTTTTGGCAGAAAAGGTTCCCCACCCCAGCACTAGCTACTCTGCAGAAGATGAAGCTGTCTGCTTCCATAAAGATTTATGGTCTTGGAAACCGAGTCAGAATACAGTTGATGGCAGTAGGTTTGGTTTGGCTTAACATTTATGGCATATAACCCTTAGGTATAGATTTAACTATCTGTAGCCTTATTTCTTGGCAAATCTCAGCCCCTGATTGAGAAGGAGAAGAAGCACAATGTCTCTGAGTTTTAGTGGAAAAAAAATCAATGTTCATCAGGACTGAAACCTTCTGCAAAAGATTTGGTAGATGTCAGTAATAGTTAAACACAAATGATGAATCACTGAGTCTCCACTTTTTTTCTTGGTAGCTAAAATGAAAAACAAAAACAAAAAACAGTTGCTTTCTAAAATTTTTCTTTCTGCAAATTCATTCCCTTAATTGAATGAAAGAAACTGAATATTTTCTGATTTTGTAGGATCACAACCTGGTCTAAACTGAGGTATAAGCATTTCTTATTGCAAATTTATTTTTCCTGGGTTTCTTAATGCTTTCTGAGTCAAAATCTAGGGTAGAGAATAAAACTTGGGGAGAGTTTGACAGGGGCAAATGTGTCCATGTCCTACATATTCTAAACTTCCTACGTTTCTGAGTTTGACTTGATGTTCCCACGTCATTTACTTTATCACATGTTTCTCCCCCATGCCCTCATTGATCTTGTAAGTTACTTCTCTAGTGGGTACCTAAACTAGTCTGATAAGGTTTAATTCTACCAAAGTATATCAACAGCAAGTTGTCATTGTTATGTTGTTGTTTTTTTGAAGAAAAAAAAAAAAACACAACAGTTTGGAAGAGCAGTCGAGTACTAATGATCAGGATATTTTCTTTAAAAATGGTTCGACTGCCTAACAATTTCTTTTTGTCTCTCTAAAACACTTAGATGTTCTGGTCCCCAAATAGGTCTCCAATGGGAAAGGCATATATACCCATTTATAAAATGTTTAGTATAGTATACATGGCTTCTTTTTGAGGGGGAACTATCATGCTGGGATTCTTAGGCAAATCCTTTTGAAATATTTTCTTTCAATTTTATATTTTGATGGAGCTCATCTAAAGGATATTCAATGTTTCTATCATGTCTAACATTCTGCTATTATACTAAACCTACTGATAGTCTTTGAAAAGCTGTAAATTTAAATAGTTTTATATATCTATATAAAATGTTACATAGAAGCCATGAAAATTATAAATAGAAAACTAGATTGATTAAACTATGCATCATAACTTACTGCTCTTCATAATTATTGAAATATATATATTAATGCATTTTCTGACATAGTAGGCTTTTTATAAGCAGCAGATACTCAAAAAGTTCATGTAATCAGTATAGGCAGCCAGGACATCATCAAGAATATCAGCAACCAGGCTTATATTATGTGAGTGTGTTGTTGCTGTTTTTGTTGAGTGCTGTCGAGTTGGTTTCAACTCATAGCAACCCTATATAGGGTTTTCAAGGAGAAGCTGGTGAGCTTGAACCACTGACTTTGTGGTTAAACCAAAACTGACCTTGCAGTCCAGTGCATTAACCCACAGAACCACACCAGCATTCCCATATGAGTATAGTCAAAAGTATAATAATATAATCAAGAAAATAGAGGATTCTTCTCTGGGGAAACTGACCTTCCAGAAGAAAAGATGCTCTCTGGACTGGGCAGATTACTGCTTTATCTATCACAATACAGCAAAGTGTACCATTCAACAAACAAAAAAAAGAAGTCCTTAAAGCTTCCAGTCACTCTTAGTTCCTCACTAATTAAAAACAAACAAATGGAGACTTACCACATGTTCAAAGAAACCCTTTATTGTGAATGAAAATGACCAGAAGAAACAAACTGAAAACAAACTCAGGGGCAACAAAGATAATACGTAAGAAAATATTTTAAAATACGCATAACTAATACATTGCATCCATTAGGACAATGTAAAGAGTGACTCTGTGGGGTAAGCCTGGGACTGCTAACCACAAGGTTGTTAGTTCAAGCCCACTGGCTGGAAAAAGATGAGGCTTTCTGTTCCCATAAAGATTTATAGCCTCAGAAACCCTGTACAGATTCCCTATGAGTTGGAACATATTCTCATTCTCGATGGTGCTTAACAACAGGACAGTATACTTTTTCTTTTCTTTTTTTTTTTTTTAATTTAAGGTTTTTTTTTATTGTGGATTGAGTAAAAGTTTACAGGGCACATC